>NC_143526.1:47178317-47403317 GCF_031878675.1 Megascapheus bottae
TGGGTTCACGTGGCCTTGGGTCTCTGCCTGGGCGGTTGGCCAGGTGCGCGCTGGCGAGTCCCTCGAGGGCCGTGGATGGCACGTAGACCCTGCCCTCAGGCTGAGCCCTCTGCCCACTGTCATGCCTGGCCTCGACCTTCTCACAGCCCTGGCATCTTGGCCACACCTCACCCCCCTGCCCGGGTTCTGACGGCCAGGCACACCGCCACATGCCACTCACCGAGAGCTTTGGCACCAGATTGGAGCCCCCTGGCTGCAGAGCTCTGGTGGGGTGTGTCCCCATCCTGGGAAGCCGCAGGAGACCTGTTGGCTGGGGCTGCCAGCTCTGAGTGTAAGGGCATAGGTCACCGAGGTCCCCAGAAGCCCACACTACGACTTGGCCTCTGGTCACATCCCATACCCTTCTCCTCCCAGCCCCCTCACGACCCAAGGCCTGGTGTCCTGTAGCCCCTCCGGTCACAAGGCAGATGGCAGCGTCCTTGTGGACAGCATCTTCCAAGTACCTTTCCCTCAGGGCAGTGGTTCAAGTGTGAGCTTGTTGCTGAGGCCCTGCCAGACACAGGCTGCGGTCTGACCTGTGCCCCCGAGCATGCCGGATGGTGGTGCTTGGGCCCTGCTGCATTCACAGGAGCTCAGGGCCTGGGAACTTGACTGAGTGAAGAGCCCGGTCGTGGGGTTGGAGCGGGGGCTGCCTGCTCCCTCCTTTGAACCTCTGGTGGTTGGTCTGTCCTTGCAGCGGATAGAGCCTATTACCCTGGAGCAGAAAGGTGTAACCTGTGCCTCCGTCTCTTCCAGGGCCAGTATGGAAACTACCAGCAATAAGGAACAAGCGTGCTCGTTGGCGCCCTTGCATTACTCGTCCGTCGGTGAATGGACAGGCCAGTGGCAGTTCTCAGAACTGCAGCGTGCAGCCACCCTGCCCCCAGTGCCATATCTGCATGTGAAGCGTGCTCATTTCATGCTGGGTGTGACGCCAGTGGTACCGCTGGCCGGAGCGGCGCTGGGATGGCATAACACCCTTGGTGCTGTGTGTAGTGTTGTTTGTCAGTGTGGAGAGAGGCTCCTTTCTTGTCCCTTTCCCCTTCCTCTGTGTTCCTTAGCTAGCTTTGGGGTTCATTTTATCATCCGTGTTCTGTGCCCAGGAATGGGGTATTATCTAAAGACGGTCTGCACATTTGTACCCCACCTGGCCTCGCTTCCTCTTGGGATGGTTGCCACAGGTTTTTGGTTTTTTGCTTTGGTTTGATTTGGTTTGTTTTTTGCCAGTCCTGGAGCTCAGGCTCTGGGCTCGGGCCCTGTCCCTGAGCTCCTCTTGCTCAAGGCTAGCACCCTACCACTTGAACCACAGTTGCACGTCCAGCTTTTTCTATGGTTAACTGGAGAGTCTCACGGACTTTCCTGCCACTCCCCGCCCCCTCCCCGCTGTGGCTACTGAGCTCCATCCTCAGCTCTCAGCCTCCTGCGTAGCTAGGATTACAGGCGTGAGCCACTGGTGCCTGGCTTTTTCTTTTTCTGTGCCAGACGTGGGGCTTGAACTCTGGGCCTGTGTGGTGTCCTAAGCTTTTTGCTCCAGGCTAGCACAGTGCCACTTCCGGTTTTCTGGTGGTGAATTGGAGATAGGTGAATGGAGATGAGTCTCATCGTCTTTAGTGCCCAGGCTGGCCTTGAACCACAATCCTCACATCTCAGCCTCCTCAGCCTCCTGCGTAGCTAGGGTCACAGAAATGAGCCACCCGCAACCGGGCTGGGTGGTTTCTTGAACTGGTTGTGTAGAGCTGGATGCACAGCCCTGAGGGCCACCTCTTCCCAAGCCTCTGTGCAGCTGGGAAAACCTGTGTCTTAGACCAGCGTCTGCTCTGGGGTGACAAGGACAGCATGCTTCATCTGGAGGACTGTGACTCATGCTTTTTAGAGCTTGCCCTTGTCTGTCGCCAATTCCTGTTACCTGCAAAGGTCTGCGTCTTTGTGTTAGAGAGTGCTGAGGGGTCAGTGTGTCCATGTGTTCCCGACCAGCCCGTCCCTGGCATGGAGCACGGAGGGCCAGGCACCTCTCCCACTGGGCCGTCAAAAACCGCACTTCCTTGTCTGGTGTCATTTCTAGAATTTGAGTGTTTAATATTCCCAATTGAAATTGATACATAGTTTAATTATCATACCAGTTTCCAAACAGTGGCAAGTTGCTTATTTTTGTTATTTCTCCTGGGACCTGTTCGTTTCCAAGCAGCTGTTCCTTCCTTTTAGTGGCTGTTTCAACTTCACAGCCCAGTTTTTAAAAAGCCCCAGTAACATTACTGTGTTCTTAGAAACAAAAAGATTTTATATAGTGACATCTGAGTAACTTTTACATCCCTAGAACATTCAGCTTCAATTCTGTACAAACTTGGGAAGTTATGGTCAAAGGAAAAAAATGTCCATTTAATCAACTTTTACTTAATAATAGCCAAATTTACTATGAATTCGTTGTTAAATCTTAGGACAAATGTTGCTATCCAGATGAGGTGCAAGGCCTACTGGAACTGATGCTTTTCTTTTTTTTCTTTCTTTTTTTTTGGCCAGTTTTGGGGCTTGAACTCAGGGCCCGAGCACTGTCCTTGGGCTCTCTCAAGCCTAGAGGTCTACCACTTGAGCCACAGCACTACTTCTAGCTTTTTCTATGTATGTACTACTGAGGGGTTGAAGCTGGGCCTTCGTGCATGCTAGGCAAGCGCTCTACCAGTAGGCCATGCTTCTGCTCCTTTTTTTTTTTCTTGTGGGTTATGAGGCTTGAACTCAGCCTGGGTGCTGTCCCTGTGCTCTTCAGCTCAAGGCTACTGCCCTATGCTTGAGCCAAGCCCCACTTCCCATTTTCTAGAGGTTAATTGGAGATAAGAGTCTCAGGTCCTTTTATGCCCGGTGTGGTGTTGAACCTTGATCCTCAGCTCTCAGCATCCTGAGTAGCTAGGATTATAGGCGACAGCCACTGTGCCTGTGAGGGGATGATGTTTTTCTTAAATTGATCAGTTTTATGTTGCAAGGTTTTATGGAAAACTGGTCACCTATCTAGGCTTGAGTGCTTTCTGATGTAAAAGCCCTTCTTTGTGTTCTTGCTCGAGTGAGTCTGGACAGCTTTTGCTGGGCTGTGTGGAGCAGGATGACAAGGTAAGGTCAGGTGCAGACTCTGGCCGACTGGTGTCTGCACATTCTGTGAGAATGTTCTAAAGCATTCACCCCTGCTGCAGGCGCATCAGCTTGCATGGCCACATAAACATTTTGTAGGCGTAGGGTTTAAAAACCCTTCTCACTGATAAGGGCTTGAAAATTCGTATGTCCGTATTTACTAAGTTTCAGAAATGAGAGTTCTTAATTGCTAAACGACAGAAACATTAGCGTTATTAGCGTTTCGTTTAGGGAGTGATCTGTCCCAGCTTCCTTTTCTTTCTGGAAGTGTCTACACAACTAATTTGCAAACTCAAGAGACTGAAATTACCCACTGAAGACGTTACGTATTCTAGAGAACTGTGAAAGTAGATTTGCTCCTGGCCAGTCTGGGCCTCTGCTGTGTGCGTGCGTGTGTGTGTGTGTGTGTGTGTGTGTGTGCGCCTGCCTGTGCCCGCGCGCGTTTTAATTTTAAGCACTGTGTGAATACTTTCTGCAAAGAAAAGGCCACTTAAAAAATCACCCCACACTGCAGTCTGAGTTGTCTTACATTAAGAATTTCTTGAATGTTGTGTATATATTTTAAAAAGCACTTTGTGAAATAGTTTGTACATTTGTTCCTTAATTTATACATGATTTTGGTGTTAATATATTCAACGATTACTAACAGAATGTTTGCTTAACGTTTCGTCCGTTCTGTGCGCTGTCGCGGGAGCGTGAGGCCGGCCGTTCCTGGCCCTTCTGTGTGGTTCTCCCAGTGGAAGCTGCTGCTGCTGCCGCTGCTGTCTTCCTCCCCGCGGCCGGCCGGGCGGGAGGGGCGGGGCGGGGCGGGGCCTGGCCGGCGGGGTGGGGCCTGGGCGGGAGGGGCGGGGCCTGGGCGGGAGGGGCGGGGCCTGGCCGGCGGGGCGGGGCCTGGCCAGGCCCGGCCTCGCGCCACCCCACGGACGGCCTTCCCATCTCATTAAACCGTTCCGGCCACCGCCTCCGTTGCCCGGGCAGGTCGAGTCCGTCTGGTTGTCTGCTTGTCTGTTTGTGGGGTGCCGCGCCCGGGGGGGCGGCGGGGAGGGACCGGGGCCCGGGCCCGCCCTGCAGGCCCCGCGCGGACGGCAGGGGGCGCCCGAGCCGCGCGGCCTCGAGGTCGGGGTTCTGCGCAGGCGCGGCCAAGTCCGCCCCGGAAGCAGTCCGCTGCGGCGGGCGCCCCGGAAGTCGAGGCTGCGAGCTGGTGGGTGCGATCGCGCGGGGTGCGGGCGGGGGCCCGGCGAGTGAGGGGTCCGCGAGTGTCGCCGGCCGTTGACTCACCCGTGGACGCACCGGGCGTTGCGTTTCCCGTGACGGTCCACGCTCGCCCGGGCGGCCCCGGAGCCGGGTGTGAGGACAGAGCCGATCCCGCCGCCCGCGGGGAGCGGCCGGGCGGGGCAGAGCGGGGGTCGGGCCGGGCGGGGCCGGGCGGGGCGCGGGGGGAGAGCGCGCCGCCTTGGCCCCGGACCCTCCTTCCCCCCGGCGGGGAGCGGCCGGGCGGGGCGCAGACCTTCCCCGGGGCGCGGGGGGAGAGCGCGCCGCCTTGGCCCCCCCGACCCCTGGCGGGTTGCGCTGCAGGCCTGTGTTCTTGGTTGCTTTTCTGCCCACAGCTGGCCCTCTACCACTTGAGCCACGCGGTCAGCTCCCAGCCTTGGCTCTTTGAGACAGCGTCGCACTGTGTCCCTCGGGCTTGTATGTCCTTGGACTGCAGCCCAGGCTGGCCTCCAGTTCCAGATCCTCTCAAGTGCTGAGTGCAAGCACCATCGTGCCCCACACCAAGGAATGCACTTGTAATCCATATGAGAGATTCAGATGAGATTTCTGGCCACATTTTTTTTTTTTTTTGCCAGTCCTGGGCTTGAGCTCAGGGCCTGAGCACTGTCCTTGGACTTTCTCAAGGCTAGAGCTCTACCACTTGAGTCTCAGGACCACTTCCAGCTTTTTTCCATGTATGTGGTACCAAGGAATCAAACCGGGGTCTTGGCGCATGCTAGGCAAGCACTTTAACCACTAGGCCAAACTCCTGGCCCATCTGGCCACATTTCTTTTTTTTGTTGTTTTTCTTTGCCAGACCTGGGCTTCAAGGCTAGAGCTCTACCACTTGAGCCTCAGCACCACTTCTGGGTTTTTTTTTCTATGTATGTGGTACCGAGGAATCGAACCTGGGTCTTCATGCATGCTAGGCAAGCATTCTACCACTAGGCCAAACTCCCAGCCCTTTGGCCACATTTCTATGGGCCAGCACTGAAGAGCTCAACATTTTCTAGAACAACAGTGGCAGGGTCCAGTGTGGAGCCCTCGTCACTTATGAGTGCTGTTTCTCACCTTTGTGAAAGCCCTGAAACATGGGATTCCCTGTCAAAAGTTCAAAAGACCCCAACCCTGAGCGTTGCCTAGTGGTAGAGTGCTTGCCTAGGATGCATGAAGACCCAGGCTTGATTCCTTGGTACCACATACATAGAAAAAGCCAAAAGTGGTGCTGTGGCTCAAGCGGTAGAAGGCTATCCTTGAGGGAAAAGCCCAAGGGCAGTGCCCAGGCCCTCAGTTCAAGCCCCAGGACTGGCAAAAAAAAGAAAAAAGCTAAAGCAAAAGGGACAAAGATTGTGGCTCAAGTGGTAGAATGCCTGCATTATAAGCACCAGGTCTTATATTCAAACCCTAATACTTCCTAAAAGAAAATAATAGTTCATCAGCTACACCAAGAAACCATGAACATGCACATGAATAAATTGATGGTTTATGAAGAACAAGGTCCCGTGTGGCTTGAGAGCGCCTGACAGCTGGGAGATGGCCAGGCAGGTCCAGTCTGCTCAAAGGGCTCATAGCCACGGGCCACCAAGGGGGAACCACCTGCCGCAGTGGCTTGAGTGGAGCCCTGTCGCAGGTCCAGTGGGAATGAGGCTGTGCAGTTGTGGGACTGAGCTGCCAAGGGCTAAGGGCAGAGGATCAAGGAAAGGCTGAGGGTCCTTCTTCAGTGGAGGGTAGGGTGTGTGCGTGGTTGGATGTGGACCCTCCTGCCGGGAGAGACCCTCATGGGGCTCCCCGTTTGTTATAAAAGCCCTGAAAGGGCTGGGCAGGGGCACACATGGAAGAGGCCCATCAGGAGCGCAGGCCTGCAGGATTCTCAGCATGTCCCCGGGTCCGTCCACTCTCCTGGGAGCTTTCTAGACTCTGGGCAAAGGATTTTGTGGCAGCTTTACCACATGGGTGTGACCACTTGCTGTGGCCTTTAGCTGGAGGGTGGCACCAGGTACAAGGCCAAGCTTCAGGCCTGGCCTGGCCTTTCTGTAGGCCATTTCTCACCAAGTGCTGCCCAGAAGTCTCCAAGGGACTGAGCAGGCCTGGGTAGGCCCTCCTTCGCCCCTGCCTCAGGAAGGCAGGAGGGTGCAGGAGCTTGGTGTTGGAGAGAAAAATCAGGTACTGCACTGAGCATCACAGCGTGGCCCTCATGTGTAGCCTGGGCCAGCGCACCTCACCTCCACATGAGCTGTGAAGCGGCATGCACAGGCAGCCTCCTGTGGGTCCAAAGTCTAGGTGCTGGGGCGCCCTTGCTAGCATCCCACATTCCAGCGTGGGAGCCACCTTGAGCTGCTTTAACAAGAGCGCACACATGATAGCAGCTGGCAAATGGGCATTGTCGTTTCATGCTGAAGGGATGGCACTTGAGGTTTAGATCCCCTCTGAGTATTTTTCCTGGGAAGATATTTGATATCTCCCTGGGCAATCCATCCAGTGTTACGAAAGATTTAATAACCGAACCTGCCCCAGCTCTAACGTAGGCTAATGGGCTCCAGGGGACCCTGTATACCTCAGGGTCGAGAAAGTCCATCCGTCCATCTGTCCGTGTCTGACCCACATTCAGCTTCACCATGGACTGGGCACTTAGCTCTAGCTTTGGTCCGTGTAGCTGGTGTCTCACTACCATGTGACTTCTCCTAGGAACCATGATTCCTGCCAGGCTTTTCCCAGCCTGCCTTCGCCCCGTGCTGGAGGGCGTAGCTCAGTGGGCTCCCAGCCCCTCGGCTGGTCTCAAGCCTGGCCTGCTCCTTCCAGAGCAGGCCTCGTGCCGGCCACTCTCCGTGGGCTGTGTGGACCACGCTAAGCATCGGGAGCCTCCCGGGAAGAAGCCACTCTCTGAGAAGAAACTGGTGAGTCGAAGCCTAGAGCCCCTGCAGCTCCCCTGAGAGGACAGCAGGCGGTCATCTGTCCTATGTCCTAACTGCTGGCCAAGGGCCACACAGAGCTTCCTGAGCCAGAGCCTGTGTGCTGAGAATCATGTGCATGGAGCAGGCTTCAGCCTCCAAAGCGTGGCATTGCTCGCCCCAGGCGTGTCAAGGCCTGGCTACTCACCAGTAACTAGCTGAGCATCAGGTTTGCCACTCGTCCAGCGATTCTTTCCCTTCCTTCTTTCCTTCCTTCCTTTCTGTTTTGTTTTGTTTGTTTGTTTTTTTCAGAACTGAGGCTTGAACTGAGGTCCTGGGCATTGTCCCTGAGCTTCCTTTGCTCAAGACTAAAACTCTACTACTTGAGCCTCAGCTCTACTTCTGGCTTTTTTTTTGGTAATTTACTGGAGTCTGATGGACTCTTCTGCCAGGGAACAGTTTTAAACGACCGTCCTCAGCTCTCAGCCTCCTGAGCAGCTGGGATTATAAGCATGAGCCCCTGGCACCTGGCTAGGTGTTTCTTTCGTATGAATAAATAGTTCTAGTTTAAACCTCTGGAAGGAGGCCTTTGGTTGTAGGTTCCTATTCTGCTGACGAGAACCTTCTGTTTAAAGCATGATGCTCTGTGACCAGTTCCAGCAGGTCCAAGCATTGGCCCCTCATTTTCCTCTGGAAGAGAGGCTCTCTTCACATGAGCATGTGGAGGGCCAACTGCCTGGCAGAGGTGTCTGCCATCTCCTCTTCCCCTTCCAACCTTGGACCTAAGCTCTGTCTTCCCAGGCTCCCCACTGGCTTCTGTTACACAGTGAGTGAGCTTTGCGATAGCATTTCAAAGTTTGTTCAAGTGGTAGGAAAATCCTAAAATACTTGATTGATTGATTGATTTTTGCTTGTGTGTGTTCATTTTGGTGGTGCTGGGGCTTAAATCTAGGGCCTAGAGTGTAGTAGATAAATGCTGTGCCACTCAACTATGCTCTCAGATTGTGTGTCTTCTTTAAAAACAAAAACATCTTTGCGCCTATTGGATGGAAGTACAGATGGCATGAGTCCAGGCGAGGACTGTGGTGGCTGAAAGACCCTAGCTGCCTGTCTTCTATAAAGACCTGTGAGAAGGAGGTACTTCTGGGTGCCCAATGGCTTGTGCCTGTACCCTTAGCTTCTTGAGAGGCTGAGAATAGGAGGATCATAGTCACAGTTCAAGACCAGAAGGCAAAAAAAAAAATCAAAAAACCCCATCTCAACCCCCTGCCGGGTGCAGTGGCATATACCTGTCATCTTACGCTACCTGGGAGGTTGAAATGGACAAGTTCACAGTTCTGGGCAGAAAACTCTGCAAGATGCCATCCCAATAGAAGAAAGCTAAAATGCTGTAGGCCTATCATCCCTGCCCTGGTGAGAAGCCTAAAACAGGAGGTTTTCAGTCCAGGCCGGTTCCCCGGGATGAAGTGAGACCCCATCTCAAAAGCAGCCAGCAAAAAAATGGGCCAGAGGGATGGCTCAGCAGTAGAGCACCTTCCTAACATGTGAGGCCCTGTCTTCAAACCTTCCTACAAAAAGGAAAAAAGCAAGTGCACCAGTCCTGTGAGCGTGCACCGTGCATGCTGACATTCATTAAATACTAGCCTAGTCTGATATTCAATTATTTATTACTTTTTTTTTTCAGTTGTTGGGCTTAAACTCAGGGCTTGGGCACTGTTGCTGAGCCTTTTTTTTTTTTTTTTGCCAGTCCTGGGGCTTGAACTCGGGGCCTGAGCACTGTCCTTGGACTTTCTCAAGGCTAGAGCTGAGCTATAGCACCACTTCTGGCTTTTTTCTATGTATGTGGTACCGAGGAATCGAACCCAGGTCTCCATGCATGCTAGGCAAGCACTCTACCACTAGGCCACACTCCCAGCCCCTGAGCTCTTTTTTTTGTTCACGCCTAGCACTCTACCACTTTGAGCAATGCCACCACCCCTGGTTTTCTGGTGGTTAATTGGAGGTAAGACTCTCACAGACTTCCCTGCCTGGGCTGGCCGTGAACCAGGATCCTCAGCCTCATGAATAGATAGGATTATACCAGCACCTGGCAATAGCTACTTATTTGATAGTTCTGATTCTTTAGCTGCCTGTGCCTGCCTTCAGGGCCTGAAGAGAAATCTCTAAGAACCCCATCAGCTGCTAGAAGCATGGTACAAATGGGAGAGCACCTGCCCAGGAAGCACAGACCCGAGTTCAAGCCCCGGGACCCCGGACATTAAAAAACAAACTAACAAACACCAAGCTTGGGGCCGGTTTTCTATACGAGCCCCCCACTTCTTGTCTGCACTGAGGCTATTCATCCTGCAACTTTAGTGACCTGTGGGAACTGCCTTTCTGTTGAGATGGACTGGCTGGGTAGCCCCTGCTAGCTTCAGACTCACCACACATAGCCCACTGGGGTCTGTCTTTGGGTCTTCGTAAAGGTCAGCCATCAGGGTGAACTGTTGAGTTCAGTGGGTGAAGGTATATTTCAAGAGGCTTGTGTTTTGTTGGAGGCTTCAGGTAGTGCCCTGTGCTTTCTGTAGAAAAGATACTTCGTTGACCAGCGCAGGGTGTTGGTTCGAGGAGGAAATGGAGGTTCTGGTCTAAGCTGCTTCCACAGTGAGCCCCGAAAGGAGTTTGGAGGACCCGACGGTGGGGACGGCGGCAATGGTGGCCACATCATCCTGAGAGGCACGTCCCCTGGGGGCGGCCGGGGAGGGGCCCGAGCCCATCCCAGATGGTGGTCGTGTCCTGATGTGCTTCTGCATGAAAAGCTGGCTGTGGAGCCCAGGGCGATGGCTCACGCCAGTAATCCTAGCTATCAGTAGGCTGAGATCTGAGGATCGAGGTTTGAAGCCAGCCCTTTTTCAAAAAGGAAAGTCCATCAGGCTGTTATCTCCAATTAACCACCAAGAAAGCCAAAACAGAGCTTTAACTTTTTCACTGTCCTTGAGTGGAACACCCAGCCTCCAGACCTAAGCTCAAGGCCCAGTTCAGCACCCACCAGAGCTTGATGTGTCCCAGTCATTTTTGTAACAGAATGCTCATGAACAGCAGAAGAGTAACTGAACTTCAGATGCTATTGAGAGTTGTTTCAGTTAAATTGTTTTTATAAAGATGATATACAAAGCAGTTACAGTTGCGTAAGTCAGGTAATGAGTATGTTTTTTTTGGACAGTGTAACCCCTTCCCTCACTCTTTCCCAATTTTTCCTACCTACAGATAGTGCAGTTTATTTTCAACATAGTATCTAGTGAGTCCACAGACAGATAAACAGACAAGACAAAAGAAAACAAAAGCTGCAAAAAAAGTTTCTGTTTCCTAGAGTTCATTTTGATAAATATTATTTTACATGCTCAGAGGCACATAGGCATTGTACTTTAGCGTTCCTCTCCTAAGAGAATCCTCCTTTGATCTCACGGGGTGTGAATGTCTAGAGCCCTGGATAATTTATCATGTTCTCATGTATATTAGATCGAGCTTCTCATAGGAGAGAAAACATGTGGTATTGGTGTCTCCATCTTCGTTGTTGTTGTTGTTTTTAGTCTCAAGAACTGAACATGGTGACAGATGTCAGAGGGTGAAAGCTATAACTACTGTTGTGGCCAGCACAGTCCCAGCCTCAAAGGCTGTGAGTAAGCTGGGAGTAGATGTGTTCACAGTAGGGTATAACAAAAATATATAGCATTTTGTTTTATTGTATCTGGTTTTATTTTTGAGATGGGATCTGGCTATAAAGCCAAGGCTGGCCTTGAACCTCAAAATTCTCTTTTCTCAGCTTCCCAAGGGCTGGGGTTGCAGGTGCGCTCCACCAAACCCAGCCCTGCTGTTGTTTAATTATGATGGCGTTGTGAGTGACTTCAGACTCTCCAGAAATGACAGCGCTTTCTTTAAAATCGGAACCTCTGCTACAGCTGCATTCCACATGTCCACACACATTTGAAGGTTGCTTTGAGCGTGTGTGGGTGTGTGCAGGTAGGCTAGTTCTGGGGCTTAGACTCAGGGCCTAGGTATTGTACCTGAGCTTTTGTGCGCAAGGCTAGCCTCTGCCACTTGAGCCACAGCTTCACTGAGGGGGTTTTTTTGGCGATAATTGGAGATACGAGTCTCACAGACTTTCCTGCCTAGGCTGGCTTCAACCTGAGCCCCGTGTCCCGGCCTCCTGAGCAGCTAGGGTGACGTGTGTGAGCCTCATCCAGCTGGGCTGTCTTGTGCCAAGGCTCTGAACGCCCTTGCTCTCGCTCTAGTTGACCAGCAGGTCAAGTCCCTGTCCGCAGTGCTGTCCCTGTATAAGGGTTTTGATGGGGAAGATGGCGGCAGCAGCAACTGCTCTGGACGAGGCGGAGCTGTGCTGTACATCCAGGTAAGCGAGGGGGGAGCAGGTCTGAGGCAGAGGTGTGGACGCCCCCATCCCGGGGCTACGCACAGGAGGAAGCCCGCAGGGCACGTGGGCTCCCATCCTCCCGCCCTGCCTTTTCCCCGGTGCTTCAGCTGAGCTGAAGTTTCAGAAGCACTGAAAAGGCTACTTGGGCAGTTTGCCTTTGTTTTTAGTCAGGCCTGCTGTGTGGCAGGTCGCCAGCTTCAGATCTTCCTGCCTCTGCTTCCCAAGTGCTGGCTGGGATTATAGGTCAGTGTAAGTGTGACGGCCATGTGACCAGCCGCCTCCCGTGGGTAGAACAGCACGTGGGGTGTGGTTCTCAGGCAGGACCACCCCCAGAAGATCTGCCCCATCCTTGAGGGGAGGGGCTGTGGCGTCCCATCCCGCCTCCCTGGCGAAACGTCACATGAGCTTGATGGACTGCTGCTTTTCAGGTCCCAGTGGGCACGCTGGTGAAGGAGGGGACAGAAGTGGTGGCCGACTTGTCCAGCCCAGGAGATGAGTACATCGCTGCCCTGGGTGGGGCAGGAGGGAAAGGAAACCGCTTTTTCCTGGCCAATGACAACCGCGCGCCCTTAACGTGCACCCCTGGAGAGCCAGGCCAGGAGCGAGTCCTCTTCCTGGAGCTCAAGACCATGGCCCACGCTGGCATGGTGGGTCCAGTGACAGCGGCTCTGCGCCCACCCTTCCTGTCCTGTGTGCAGTGGCTGCACACGCCCTTGCCAGGCCCTACCCCCGCCCCAGCCTTGACCTTGCCTTCCAGGTCGGATTCCCCAATGCAGGGAAGTCCTCCCTGCTCCGAGCCATTTCGAATGCAAAGCCTGCCGTGGCTTCCTACCCGTTTACCACCTTGAAGCCCCACGTGGGGATTGTGCACTACGAAGACCACCAACAGTTAGCAGGTAGAACTTCCAGAATCCCACCACAGTCTGGCTTTACACGATCCAGGGGCCCAGGGAAATCATTATGTAACTCCTAAATTTAGCTTCCTGTTTAAAATGTAATATGTTTTTCCTTATTGGAAGTATTTTAGTCTATTCTGTATCAGAATTTGGAGCCCCTCCCCTCCCACGCAGGAATCCTTAGGCTCGGAAATATGAGTTCAGATCTGGAGCCTGAGGAGGGGCTTCTTTTCTCTGTTTTTATTCTCTTCATCTTGGAGTTCAACAGCCTTAGCCTCAGCCATGCAGACAGCATGTGATTTAAAAAGCTTTCCCTGTACCATTTTGAGAGAAGAAAAGTTTTTCCAGAAGATAATGTACCCATTAAAAATAGTAAGCCTGCTGGTAAGGTTATTTGTATAGCACTTTATATTTGCAAAGTACTCCATAATGATTTTTATCGGTAATCAAATTATTCATGGAGTGCAGGAAGCCATTTTCCCTTTTTTGAATCAGGCGGTGTTCAGCGTTCCTCATTAGACTGATCTGTCTTCCAGCTCGCCACCCAAGTGTCCCAGAGTGTTTGCTGGGGTGTCTGCAGTCTGGGGTGCCGAGTCACCAGGTAGACGAATTACTTGAGATTAGGGTGTTCCTGAAGAGAGTCTTGAGAAGGCAGGGCTTGGCCTGGAGAGGCTCCAGCCCCCCCCTGAGCCCCCCAGGTTAAGGTCATCGAGGTGCCTCGGGCAGCCGGGGTCCTGGCAGTGACCGTGCGCTCTCGTGTCCTGCAGTGGCTGATATCCCAGGCATCATCCAGGGCGCCCACCGGAACAAGGGCTTGGGGCTCAGCTTCCTGCGGCACATTGAGCGCTGCCTCTTTCTCCTGTTCGTGGTGGATCTTTCTCTGCCAGAGCCGTGGACTCAGGTGGAGGACTTAAAGTATGAACTAGAGAAGTACGAAGAAGGCCTGGCCAAGAGACCTCACGAGATCATCGCAAATAAGATTGATCTCCCCCAGGCGCCAGCCCATCTGGCCCAGCTCCAGGCCTACTTGGGGCGGGACGTGATCGCCCTGTCGGCCCTGACCGGGGAAAACCTGGAACCGCTGCTGCTGCGCTTGAAGGAGCTGCACGACACCCACATGCAGGCGGAGCTGGGGCAGGGCTGCCAGCCTCTCCGGTGGTAACATTGTGGGCATCATGCCCAGGGCCAGAGGCAGGCACAGGGCTGGGTGAGCTTGTGCAGAAGGCCCGGCAGACCTGACCAAGACGTGGGTGGCGTTGAGTGCATAAGAAATGGTGCTTGTAAATATTTGAGAGTGTTGATGCTTCTGTCTTCCCACCAGCTTGGGGCTCTCCTGTGGAAGTGTCCCCTGCCTGGTGGCCGAGGACTCCCTTGGGTGGCAAAACGCGCTGCACCTCCCCCACCCATGTCCATCCCCAAGTGTTTCACATACCTGTCGCCTGGCTGACTAGTTTGCTGAGGTTGACTCATTTGTGCTAATTAACACCTTTAATTAGGAGGCGGACTAGGCTGCTGGCGGAAGTTAGCAGCACTGCTACACAGGACGGTGAGCAGAGCGGAACACGCCAGCACCGGGGGTTGCCCGCACATTAGTGCTTTTGGCAAAGCAGCCTCTCATCTCCTCCTGGGCACAGCCCAATGGAGCAGCGGCCAAGTACCAGCTCCTCGGTTGCTTTGGGCGCCCTAGCATGCAGATTTCCTCCAGCACAGGCCCCGGGAAGGGTGAAGACCGGCCCCTTCCTAGAACGCAGACCCAGCTGAGCGCTGTGGCAGCCATGGGGCTTCACGACTCAGTGCACCCAATTTCCGACCCAGGCAGGCTCAGCTCCCGGCTCCGCATGTCTCCGAGTCAGCCTGCGGGAGTGGGTTGTTAACTAAAGCTGATGTGAGCCGTGAATCCGGGCAGGGCACGGGAGGGGTGTGGGAGCCTGGCCCCGAGTAGAAGCTGCACGCTTCCTTCCACCCAACCCCTGGGAAGAAGCTAGCTTCTCCCCCAGGTGAGACCGCAGCCTCGAACCAGCTCGCTTCACCTGGTACTGGGCCCTCTGGAAGAGACCTTGTCCCTGGTGGGGCTCAGGGATTTGTTCCCAGTCCCCGGCTCACCACAGATATCACAGGACAAGGACACCCACACCCCTGCCACCAGAAACCTGGTCCTGCCTGGTCCCTGGGGGCCCTTCAGAAATGAGGGGGAAGGCACAAATGCAAGCGACACCCTTTGCCTTTGGGGAGACACCTGCCACAGGGGTCCTGGCACACGGCCGTGAGGCACACTCCAGGAAGATGGCGTGAGCTTGGGTTACCTCAAATAATAAGCCGGTGCCTCAGCTTTCAGGAGCAATTCAGTTTTGATCTAATGTCAAATCTGCAACTAGAACACCAGGTCCTTTTACCCTGAGCTTTATTTTAATGTCTTCTGATTTCAAAGGTCCTGGTGTTCTAGAGGCCAGGGTGGGTCTGGCATCTATTGCTTTCTCTTTCAGGCTGCCACAAAGGGTTTGTAGTCAAGCCAAGCCTGAGAGCATTAATTATCCCCCGCTTTCATCTTTGTGCTGGCCCTGTGCTCTGGGGAGGGGGTATTCGCCATGCTCGCCTGACCCCGGCCCCGCCCCAGCCTCCTCCCGCTGAGCCACTGCAGCTGGACAGCCTCCTTGCACACAGGTCATGTCCTGGCCAGCCCCTGCCTGAGATTTCAGCACCGCACACATCGCTGGTGTCGCCCAAGCGTGGCTGACTGGTCACCACAAACAGGCGCCATCAGGTTCTATAGCTCTGCAAGCCTGAGGAAGGAAAGCCACGGTTCCAGCTGGTTCTGGCCATCTTAGACAACTCCAGTTATGTTTCCAGGTTGAGTGTCTCCCTCGTGGTGGAGTCTCCCTTCTAAAGTCAACCAGTGAGGGGTGCAGTACCCACCCCCCAGCGTGCTTCCACGAGGATACGCCAGCTTCCCCTCTCCTCTCCTCAGCATCCTGGATCCCTTTACATGTGGCAGACGTGCACCCTGCAGGTGGGGCAGGGGCCAGAGCTGCCTTCCCAACTGGGTGGCCCTGGGCAGTGGGCACTGGGACCTCTCAGACGTGGCTTTGCTTCTGGGCTGTCCCCAGTGGCCTCAGAGAAGCTGACCTCAAGAAAGCCCCCATCAAGTCTTTGTGGAACGAACAAGGCACCATAGAAGATAGTGGTACCTTTGCATCTCTTCGTCTGAGACTAAAGTCAAGTGGTGCTTGCAGCCCTGCTCGCCTCCCGTCATCCATGCGCTGCCCCCGCCAGGCCCTTCCCATGGAGCTGTCCCATCTGAATCACCAGGCTTCTGATGCCTATCTGGGGCATCGCCGACCTCTCCCCAGGGGGACCAAGGCCCCAGCACAGCACAGCAGTCAGGTCTGTGCCTTCTGCCAGTTCCTCTGGGTCTTCCAAGTCTGTCTTCACTGGCACTCGGCAGGCCTCCCTTTGCTGCTTTCTTCCCAGGGTCTCGGCTGGGGCCCAGCAGACAGCCCTCTCTCAGCCACCTGCCAGCCGGAAGCTCTGGCCTGTGGGGTCTCCTGCCCAGCCTGGGGCTGCCTAAGTGCTTTCTTCCTGAGAGTCGCCCTCCAGTGGCTCTGTGTGGCATCTGCTGGCAGAGGTGATCTGACTTGGGTTTTCTGGATGCATGGCTGAAGCAGGGGCCCCCCGCGTTCAACACAGAGGATTTCTCTAACTTTGCCAGCTTGCTGCCCTCAGCCTCCTTAGGCCTGGAGTCCTCATTCCCGATCTGCCCACCTGCTCTAGGAGCCAAGCCTCAGGTCTAACTTAAGCTTCTGGAGTTCTTTTCTTTCTTACTGTTATTATAAAGGTAGATAGTAGAGGCGTTATAGTTGCATGAGTCATCCCTTCCCTCACTCACTCCCCGATTTTTCCTCCTGCCCACAAATTATATAGCTTATTTTCCACATAGTATCGAGTACCACTGCTGCATTTGTGTGCCTCCATTTCTGTGCCTTCCTTACTCCCCCACAAGACAGATAAACAAACAAAACAAAACAAAAACAATGCTGGGCGCAGTGGCTTATGCCTATAATCCTAGTTACTCAGGAAGCTGAGATCTGAGCACAGCAGTTCAAAGCCAGCCAGGGCAAGAGAGTCCATGAGACTGTTATCTCCAATTAGCCACCAGAAAACCAGAAGTTTAGCCGTGGCTTAAAGTGGTATTGAACTAGACGTGAGCAAAAATGCTCGAGATAGTATCCATACCTTGAGTTCAAGCCTCACATCCAACAAAACAAAGAAAAAGAAAAACTCTTGTTTCCATTTCCCAGAGTGCATTTCTATGATATTTTATATGATCAGAAGCACATAGGCATGCATCTTTAGTTCTCCTAAGAGCGCCTTCCGTTGTCTCACTGTGAATGAATTCTTGAAGTCCTGTGTAACTTATGCTCCAGTGTATTTTAGATCTAGCTTCCATATAGTAAGAAAGCGCGCTGTCTCTCTGAGCTTGGCTTCCCTCCCTTAACATGACTTGCTCTAGGCTCTGCAGCTCTAGTCCACTTTCTCTTGTTTTGGTGCCTGGACGCTCTCACACCTGGCTCTATTCCTGAAGGAAGCAGACCCTTGTGGTTCCAGGGATGTGTGTATGAATGGCCTGGGAAAGCAGGCAGCCTACAGGGCTCCCAGTTAAACTACATCTGTGGGTGTCCCCTGATCTCCCCTGACCTCCACAGGTAGGAGCAGAAGCCACAGACAGCCCACCCACAGAGGTCTCCTAGCCTCTCCGGAGTCCCTTGAGAAAGGGCTGTGGGACTGCCATGGCCTAGGGTCTCCAGGCACGCAGTGCACACGCTGAAGACAGTGCACGTCTGCTTCCAATGCACACGTGGTGAGCATGTGCTAAGGTGTCTGTTGGTTGGGACACAGCTGGAAATGAGAGCGAGGTGCTGTTCAGACAGCAGAGAGAATGAGCTCAGTGAGCTGTGTTCTGTGGGCCGGCAGGGAGCCAGGCCGAGCAGAAAGGCAGTGTCTGAAGGCAGCCTGCTGTGCTTGTTTATGTGGCATTCATGAAGAGACCATGCTGAAGCTGGCAAGACGCTGGGCCATGCTGGGCCATCCGCGTCCTCAAGAGGGCGGAGCCAGGGCCCAGCAAGGAGAACCCTCCAGGTCTCAGTGCATGGCGGACGCAGGTGCTCGGTGGAAGATGAGAACTATCCCAGAAGGACGTGGTGATGGCTACACAACAACACGAATTTGACTGCAAATGAAGTAGGTACTTTCAAATGTGCCTGTTTCACCATGGCAAAACACAATTGCTTGAACGGAATACACATATGCACACAGACATGCATGTGACACGCACGCCTGAGGGTAAAATGGGTTGTGTACACAGGGTTCAGCAGACCCTTGGTATCTCCTGGCCTGACCCTGCAGCTCTCGACTGGCAGGACTGGGGGTAAGGTCGCGGGGGAAAGGACACATGGATCTGGGAGCTGGTGCCTTCCAGAGCAGTTCAACTGTGACAAGCTGCAGTCAGAGCCGGGAGCTCTGGGGACTGCTCTGCCATGCTGGCTGTGCTGGTCCCCAAGGCATTCTTCAACGTGGACTGAGAGGACAGGCCTGGGTAGTGGAGCCATGTAAAAAACCTCTCACTGGGCGTGGTGGCTCACACCTGTCATCCGAGCTACTCAGGGGGCTGAGATCTGAGGATCACAGTTCAAAGCCAGCCCAGACACTAAAGACTGTGAGGCTCTTATCTCCAATTAACCACTAGAAAATGGAAAGTGGCACCGTGGCTCAAGAGTAGTATGGTAGCCTTGAGCTGAAGAGCTCAGGGACAGTGCCCAGGCCCAGAGTTCAAGCTCCATGAAAAAAAAATCCTCTTTCTCTACCCTTCATCGTGTGGCCAGACTAATGTGTGACTCCTGAAGTGTTAAACCTGTGATGTCAGGTGTCCTGGACTCTGCCCCTCCCTCTAACTCCCATTTCTCCCTTTTAGAGTGGGCATTGTGTCCTGGAAGGATGTTGTTTTCTTTCATACTTAATAGGATCTTACAGCTAAATGTTTGTCTTGAGTCTCAAAACAGACTATGAATTGGGGCTTTTGTTGTTTTTGCCAGTCCTAGGGCTTGAACTCGAAACCTGGGCACTTCCTCTAAGCCTCTTTTTTTTTTTTTTTAATGTTTATTTGGTAGTGAGGAATCAAACCCAGGGTTTTAAGCATGTTAGGTAAACATTCTCCCACTAAGCCACTCAACCCCGAACCTCCTCACGCTCAAGGCTAGCACTCTACCACTTGAGCCATAGCACCACTTCTGGCTTTTTCTGAGTAGCTTATTGGAGATAGGAACCTTACAGACTTTCCTGCCTGGTCTAGCTTTGAACTGTAATTCTCAAATCTCAGCCAGAATTACAAGAATGAGCCACCCATGCCTGCTGGACTTGGTTTTGTTGTTGATATTCTTTGTGTTAGTCCTGGGGCTTGAACTCAAGACCTGGATACTGCCCCTGAGCTCTTTTTGCTCAAGGCTATTGCTCTACCACTTTGAGCCACAGCTCCACTTCTGGTTTTTGAGTGGTTAATTAGAGTTAATAATCTGTCCAGGCTGGCTTTGAACTGCAGTGCTCAGATCTCAGCCTCCTGAGTAGCTAGGATTCTAGTCGTGAGCCACTGGCATCCGGATGAGACTGGGCTTGGAACTCCAGATCTTGCTTTTGTTTGGTAGGTGCTCTACTATTTGAGCCAGGCCTTCACCCCTGAATTTAGACTTAAAAATGTTATTAGTGTAAAGGTGATGTACATAAATCAGGCAAAGAGTACATTTCTTTTTGTACAGTGCCACCCTGCGTTTAAACTTTGGAGCGAGGTGAGGGTTTTGCCGCCGGCTGAAAGGCTCTCAGGAGCTCCTGACCTGAGCAAGGGTCAATCTGACCTAACGAAGGGCTCATTCCTCATTGGATGGCAGGATTGGCCTGGTAAAGGATGACCAGTGGGGCCTAGAAGGGAGGAAGAGGCCACAGGAGCCATGTCCCCAAGGGTTACACCTTCCCGGCCTTTCCTGTGCTTCCCTTCTTGGCTTCCTGCTCCCACAATGCAGTGCGAGCGCTCTGCTCTGCCATGCGCTCCCCTCACTGGGGACACACATCTCCCACACTGTGGGCCAAGTCGCAGAGCCTCTGTATCCCCGTGCTTGCCCTTGGAGCCAGGGACCTCCGGGGTGGAATGTAGTCACAGCCCCGGCTATCCTGGCTTTCTGCTCTAGACACGACAGGCGCCGCCCCCGCCAGCACTGGGCAGGGGGTACAACAGGAGGCCTGGTCGTCTGTCTTTACCAGACCTGGGCACCGAGGGTACCGCCGGAGGCCACCAGCTAGCCTGAGCCCTGTGTAGATGGAACTTCGGTCCAGCCTCCCCTGGTCCTGTGTTTGCCCCCCACCCATGAGGCAGTGGGGAGCAAGGGCCTCCCGAGCTGCCCAGCTGCCCCAGCCCTCTGTGGTCCTTCTGCCTGCCAGGAGGTGGGACCCAGGCACTTAATGACAGGTTAGTGCAGCGCTGTCTACTGTCAGCAGGTGCACAGCCACACAGCCAACAATGGAGCAATTTGGGTAATGACAGGGAGGCCTGCACGGGCTGAGGAGCCGCTTCCTGGGGTGGGGGGGGTGGTGCAGAGCTGCAGCAGCCAGCTAGGGGCCCTGCACTGGGTCTGGCTGCCCACAGGCCTGAGCCGTGCTTTGTAGGAAGAAGCTGAGGTGCAGGGTGCCTCCGGGCCTCTCCTGCCTACAGAGATGGGAGGCACAGGGCTGGGAAGCTTGTATTTGGCCCCCTGCCTGGAGTGCCAGTGGGCGAGGCTAGGGCAGACCCCACACCCCAGGTCCTAGGTGCCCGGCCATGTTGCTCTTCTATGACCTTGGCCCATGACCCCTTGGCACTCCTCCCTCTCCTCTGTCCCCGCACTGGGGACTCAGCAGGAGCAGGGGGCATCCAGGCTGCTTCCTTTCTCCCCGCTTACAAGGGAGGACACACACTGGGTAGCCAGGAAGTGCTTCACGATAAGAAGCAGGGCTTTGATTCTGAGGCTCACAGAGCTTCCTATTTTGGCTCCTCTGTGTGCCCTGCACTGGGGCCCTGTTCCCCAGGACAGTCCTGGCCACCCTGTGGTGCCAGCACACAGTCGGTGCTCAGGAAGAATCCAGCAGAGTGGAGAAGACATGGTTTAAGTGAATCTTCACATGGGTGCTGGCTTTGTGCAGATGCCCAGCATGTGACAGGAGATGGACTCTCAGCCCCCCAAGCCCGCTCTCTGGCCTGCAGAACAGAGTGGGGAGGCACCCCTTGGGGCTGCAGGCCTCGGCTGGCACCCAGAAAGAGCACCAGTGACTTCTGGTAGAAGTTCCTTGTGTCGCTGAGGGCAGCCCCGGCCGTGGGGGGACAGCAGCACCGGGGCCAGGATGCTTCCCCACCTTGCCCGAGACCCCGGTCATCCCTCGCCATGGGCCTGGCTCCTGATAACTTGGCCTTTGCAGAAGGGAGGGGCTGGGATTGACTGTATACAGAGCAGTACCTGAGCGCTTTGGGGCACCATCTCAGACTGGGAAGACAGCCCCCCCCCAGCCACCCTGTGCCCCAAACCTTCTCTAGCAGGCACCTTAGAGCCAGGGCAGGGCAAGCAAGGTGAGCAAGGTCAGCGCAGCTGTCAGGCTCTGCTGGCTCTAAGATGCTCTCAATGAGGTCTGTGTCCCCCCCCACCCCCCCTCCCACTGCAGGGGTGTTCCGCCCCTCACCGCCTGGCCAGCAGGCACCCTGCCCTGCCCCTCAGCAGCCTTCAGGCTCAGGATCCAGCTCCCCACATCTGTATGGTTCCTGCTACTGGGCCAGGCACACAGTAGGTGCTCAGTAAACAACAGCAGCACTGCTGGCTGCTGGGCCTGGCCGCATCCGTCTCCCCCACGGCTGGGGCTGCAGAGAGGCTGGGATGACAGCCCCTTGGCTGTTTGTTTGCTGCAGGCTCAGGGCCCAATAGGCTCCGTGTCTTTTCTTCTCTCCTCCTCTGTCCCCACGCAGCGGCTCTGGGAGCGGCAGTTTCCAGAGATTGAAGGCAAAATTGCTTGAAAGCCTGCGCTTTTATCCTCCAATTTGTAGCCATTTAGTGGGGCTGGGCAGCGGGGCAGCCAGGGCTCCAGCTGTGCTGTCGCGAGAAAGGGCCTGTGGCTGGGTGAGCAATTCTTTGTCCTTCCCCAGACACTCTGGCCATGGGACAGACACCTGCCTGCCCACAGCCAGGCCAGGCTGGTGGCACAGGGCAAGGAAAGCCTATTAACAGCCTGCTGAGGAAGCCACAGGGCCTCCCAGGTCAGAGCAGGGAATCTGACTTTAGAAGGTGGCCTCTGCTTTCTCTGCTCAGGGCCCAGTGCTCATGCTTCTCACCACTTAGGACTCAGACCTGGGCCTGGGATGGGAATGATGGAATGAGGCCCAGAGTCTCCAGGCTTACTCTCCCTCTAGCCAGAAGTGGCCTATGTGATTGCCCCCAAGAGGAGGATCTTGCCTGAACCTGAAGAGGAGGCAGACTCCAAACCCAAAGCAGGCCTGGCACTGCTGGCTCACACCCCTAATCCTAGCCACTCAGGCTGAGAACTGAGGCTCACAGTTCAAAGCCAGCCTAGGCAGACAAGTGGAGATATGGCCCCAGTAGTAAGTGCCAGCCTTGAGCAAAAGAGCGAAGCAAGAGCTTGAGGTCCTGAGTTCAAGCCTCAGTTCTACTGGCACACATGCACACACACACACACACACACACACACACACACACACACACACACACACACACACACACCATAGTAGAAAAGAGCTGGAGGGGTGGAGCTGAGCTTAGGTGGAGGGAAGCTCTCCAGGGCTGTAAACCACCTGTGCAGCCTGGCTGTGCAGCATCTGGAGGAGGAGGGGTTTCTGGGACTGGATTCCTTGAAGCGTTGA
Source organism: Megascapheus bottae (assembly GCF_031878675.1). Classification (NCBI taxonomy): domain Eukaryota; kingdom Metazoa; phylum Chordata; class Mammalia; order Rodentia; family Geomyidae; genus Megascapheus; species Megascapheus bottae. The sequence goes on from NC_143526.1 coordinate 47,200,854, forward strand.
GAAGTGAGACATGGGGCCACTCCGCGGTGCACAGGCCCCTCCCGCTGTGAGGAGCCAGGCGCCTGGCCTGAGGCAGTGGCCATGAGCTGGCAGGACACCCTTGCCCACCAGGGAGGGACGGTGGAGCCCTGCAGAGTGAGGTGGCAGGGCCGTCAAGGGCCAGAGGCAGCACCAGGCCCTTGCCGTGGTGAATGGTCTGTCTCTCACTGACAGGATATCATCCACTCCACTGCTATCCCCAACCTGCAGCAGCATTCCCCTTCCAGACATTCCCCGGGATGGCCTCTCTCACACAAAGGCCCTCTGAGTCGGCCCCCTCCACCCACGCCCAGTGGCTGCCCTCCCTGGACCCCCCAAGTCCCTCCAGGTGCATGGCATGACCACAGTCCTCCCTGTGCCCTGGGGAGTGCCGGGCCCAGGGCTGCTTCCCAACGGAAGACTGTGCCCAGAGCTCCTACCTCCCTTCTGGGCGGGAGCAGCTCTGCAGGTTCAAGGCTGGAGGGAGAGCCTTGCAAGTGCCACATCACCCTCCAGAACAGGAGGGCAAGGGTCTCCCTCCCTGTACAGGCACTGCAGGGACACTGAGGTTAAGTACCACCACAGCCAGTACCTCACCTCTTGACCCCTGGGGACTCCAGCCCGAGCCCAGGCACGCTGCCAACCCCACAAAGTCCTCAGAAATCAGCACCAATAAAAAAATACACTTTATTGTGACTTCACAATGGTGGCAGGGGCAGCACAGCGGGCACGCGGGCAGCAGGACATGCGGAGTGCCTGAGGCAGGTGCACAGACGTGGCAAAGCAGCCCTCCGTGGGCATTCCCCCCCCCCGGGTCCCCACTGACCACCCAAAAGCCGGGACTCCCAGGACGTGGCACGGTCTCCTGCCCAACAACCCCGGAGAAATTCTCCTTGAGCAGAAGGGGCTGCCCAGCAGGCATCTTGGCCAGTGAGGCCCCTGCCCTGAGCCCCGGGGGTGGGGCAGGCAGACACAGCTGGTGCAGCTCAGCCGGAAGCCGGCACAGGGGGAGGAGGGCGTGGGAGCCCACACCTGCCAATCCAGCCCTGAGCTCCTCGGCAATTTTGTCTCTCTTGATTAAACATCCAAGGAACATCAAGTTCACAGACGTGTTTTCTTCTTCTTCATCTTCCTGAAAACACCCAGAATGGAAACGCAGAGAACAGCTTCGAGGCTCCTGGGGCACTTGAGACTTGATGGGACAAAGCTGGAGGGGAGAGGGATGTAGGAGCCAGGCTCTGGGCTTAAGCGAGAGGCAGAGGCAGCGGAGGTAGCTGGGGGGGGGGGGGCGCGTGGCATGTGCGCGGGCATCTGCCCAGAGCATCTGCCCTGGGGAAAACCCAACCACAATGTGCAAGAGATGAACACCACTGGCGACCACGCTCCCGTGGGGCCGGGGCCATACCAGGGCCCCTGGATTGGCCCTCTTGGCGAAAAGCAGGATGGGGGGGTGCCCACCCCCACTCCAATTCAGCTAGCAAAGTCCCAAGCTAGCCCACCAGCTGTCCCCACTGCATGACAGATGACCGAGAGAGGTGCTGCGTTCAGGGTGGGCCGCAGACAAGGTGGGTGTGTGGATGGACCAGGTAGAAAGGGCTGCCCGGGAGATGGGGGCACGGGGCACGGGAGGGCCTGGGCAGCTAGCTCACTTCCAGCACTGCTCCAGGGAGCCATGGGGCTGGACCTTGAGCTTCTGGGGGCAGAGCAGCTTGGTGAAGGCCCGGCGAAAGCTGTGGTGGCACAGCGGGTAGAGGACCGGGTTGACAGCCGAGTTGGCCCACAGGAGCCAGAAGGACGTCTCGTACCAGTAGTCGGGGACGCAGTGGCCGTGGCAGGCGGCACGGATGATCATCAGCAGCGTGTACGGCGCCCAGCAGAGCCCGAAGATGCCCACGATGACCGCCAGAGACTTGGCCACCTTCTTGTCCCGCGAGAGCCGGAAGCGCTGGGTGATGCTCTGGGACACCATCTTCATGCGCTTCTCCAGCGACGCTGACGACGCCGAAGGCTTAGAGCCCCTTTTGAGCGAGCGGGGCCTCTCGGCGCCCCGGGAGGAGCTGCCGGAGCTGGAGGTGGGGGAGGCCGTGGCGCCCCCACCACTGGCCCCCCCAAGAGCAGCATCCCCAGCCTCGGCGCCCGGGCCCGCGTCCCCCACCCCATACCTGTGCAGAGGCATGGCCTCCCCCTGCCCCTTGGGCCAGCACCCCCAGCAGCCAGGGGGCGGCGGGGGCGGCGAGGACTGAGCCTCGGGCGGGGGCTCGGGCCCGGCCTCGCGGGTCCCGTCCAGCCGCAGGCGGGTGCGCCTCTGGATGTTCAGGTAGATGCTCAGGTTGAAGAAGGCGACGCTGAGAAAGGGGGTGAAGAACTCGAGGGTGGAGGCCGTGATGAGGAAGTACCAGTTGTGGAAGAACTCGGCGTAGCAGTGGCCCTCGGGGATGGAGCTGCCCCCCGACAGGTACTCCCAGCTCAGGATGGCTGGCCCGTACAGCAGGAAGGCCAGCACCCAGACCAGGGCCATCTTCTGAACGGCCCTCCGGGTGTCGCCCTGCTGCGCGCGGTAGGAGACCTGCGTGGGACAGGGCGGTCAGGTGGACCAGGGGCCCCTGGGAAGGCTCTTCCTTCACAGCAGGGCTCCCAGCTCTCGTCTCCCCACCCCGTGCCTGTGCCCCTGGTCAGCCCATGCCCCCACACACCCTCCTAGAGCCTAGACCCTCCCGTCAACCCAAGGGCCCCCACCCCCTCGCCAGGCCTGTCCCTGACGGTATCTCTCCTGCTTAGACTTGGCACTGGCCACGCACAAGGGTTTCGATGGTGGCATCTGGTGAGCCTGTGCCACTCCACTGTGCTACGGAGAGGGCCCTGCTCTACCTTCACCCAGAGCTCACCCTCCCTGGGGGCCGGAGAGGCAAGAATGGAAACACGCCCTCGGAAGACTCCCCAGCCCGCCCCACACAGCTCTGGAAGGAGAGTGGGCCGTGAAGGCCAGGGCAGTAAGTCGTTTGAAGGAGCCACATCCCCAAGCTCCAAGGCCGCAGAGCTACCTGGCAGAAGGGGTCAAGGGTGCCATTGAGGGCCTCAGGCAGAGCTGCCTGAAGGAAGTAGGGAGGGCTGCCTGGAGGATGTGGGGAAGGCTGCCTGGAGGGAGTGGGGAGGGCTGTCTGGAGGGAGTGGGGAGGGCTGCCTGAAGGAAGTAGGGAGGGCTGCCTGGAGGAAGTGGGGAAGGCTGCCTGGAGGGAGTGGGGAGGGCTGTCTGGAGGGAGTGGGGAGGGCTATCTAGAGGAAGTGGGGAGGGATGTCTGGAGGAAATGGGGAGGGCTGCCTGGAGGAAGAGGGGAGGGCTGCCTGGAGGTAGAGGGGAGGGATGTCTGGAGGAAGAGGGGAGGGCTGCCTGGAGGTAGAGGGGAGGGATGTCTGGAGGAAGAGGGGAGGGATGTCTGGAGGAAGTGGGGAGGGATGTCTGGAGGAAGTGGGGAGGGCTGCCTGGAGGTAGAGGGGAGGGATGTCTGGAGGAAGAGGGGAGGGATGTCTGGAGGAAGTGGGGAGGGATGTCTGGAGGGAGTGGGGAGGGCTGCCTGGAGGTAGAGGGGAGGGATGTCTGGAGGAAGAGGGGAGGGATGTCTGGAGGAAGTGGGGAGGGATGTCTGGAGCAAGTGGGGAGGGCTGCCTGGAGGTAGAGGGGAGGGATGTCTGGAGGAAGAGGGGAGGGATATCTGGAGGAAGAGGGGAGGGATGTCTGGAAGAAGAGGGGAGGGCTGCCTGGAGGTAGAGGGGAGGGATGTCTGGAGGAAGTGGGGAGGGATGTCTGGAGGAAGAGGGGAGGGATGTCTGGAGGTAGAGGGGAGGGTTGTCTGGAGGAAGAGGGGAGGGCTGCCTGGAGGTAGAGGGGAGGGATGTCTGGAGGTAGAGGGGAGGGATGTCTGAGAGGAATGAGGAGGGCTGCCTGGAGGAAGAGGGGAGGGATGTCTGGAGGAAGAGGGGAGGGATGTCTGGAGGAAGTGGGGAGGGATGTCTGGAGGAAGAGGGGAGGGGAGGGATGCCTGGAGGAAGAGAGGAGGGCTGCCTGGAGGTAGAGGGGAGGGATGTCTGGAGGAAGAGGGGAGGGCTGCCTGGAGGGAGTGGGGAGGGCTGCCTGGAGGGAGTGGGGAGGGCTGCCTGAGAGCTGCCCCAAGGCTTTACCCAGGGGACCCCCGAGGGCCATGTCCTCAAGTCTAGGCCCTGAGTGTGTGGGCTCCAGGCCAGGCACCCCTTGGGTGTGACCTCATTTCATCTCATCAGCCCCATGACTGCCCTGCCTTTCTGGTGACTCGGAGGCATGGAAGAATGCCCTGGCACGGCTCAGGAGGACTCCACGCTGGTGCTCACTGCCCAGCAAACGGTGTCTCCACCTTTGTAGGTTCACAGGAAGCCTGCAGCCCTGGCAGGGTGGAGAGCCAGCTGGGGAGGAGGAAGGGGAGGAGCGCTGCGGCCTCGTGCCACCACAGTGAACCTGGCAGGTCCAGAGCCAGCGCAGGGCAGCTGCTCGCTCCCCCCAAGCGTGGGCTCCCATGCAGCCCCTGCTCTCAGCCTGCCTTCCTGGGGCCAGGTGAGCACAGAGTCTCCCTCCACTCAGGGACATGGGGATGTGCCCGGCTAGAGGCTGAGCCACAGACCCTTTCCTGCAGGAACATCCGATCCCAAGTGCCACCAAGTGGCACCAGCTGGAAAACCTGCACGTGTCAGCTTCCAGGCCAGTGAGGACCAAGCCCACGGGCACCTGCCCACAACTCTGAAGTGGCCGCCACCTTCCAGCCCTTCCCAATCCCTCCCTGGCCACCCCATGCTGTCCTCCGCAGGCGAGAACCCTGGCTCCCACCGGGACTCACAGCTCGGGTGACGGAAAGGAAACGGTCGTAGCTGATGAGCACAATGTTGAAGACGGAAGAAGTGCACAGCAAGTAGTCCACCACCAGCCACAGTTTGCACAGGCCCCGGCCAAAAGTCCAGCGGCCGGTCAGCACATAGGGCACGTACAGTGGGATGCAGAAGGCTCCTGGGGGGAGAGGAGGGCTGTGGTAGGACCACAGTCGGCAGGAGTGCGGGGTGAGCCCAGCGCATGAAGAGAAGACGCAGGCAGCCGTCCTTCCAGGGCCAGACACCTTCATCTTACCCTCCCCAGAGCACAAGTTGGAGCTGCCAGCCTTCAGGCTCCACACCCCCCCCCACTGGTGTCTCTTGGACTTGGGTGGGGGGGACGGGAGGGAAGATCCAGGCATGGGATCTCTGAACCCTGGAAGACTCCGGCTCCTGCTCCACCGTCTCCGCCTGCAAAGGGAGGAGGAAAGAGTCTTTTCCTCCTTCCCCGCCTCCAAGCTGCTCCCTACCCCCTATGCTGGCTGTCGGACAGCCGCTCTCCTTGGCGGAGAAGCCAAAAAAGCCTCCTCCCGGCTGAAAGGGCGATTGGCTGCCGCCCCAGCCGTTCCCACCGCCGAAGCCGGCTGCCAGCGTCTGGAAGACGCACCTCGCAGCCCCAACAGGTGTCTGGCGCTCCGGCCCCCCGCCCGCGCCGCCCCGCCCCCGGCGGCCGCCGACGGACACGTGAGCGCGCGCGCCCCGCCCCGCCCCCCGCGCCCCCTCCCCAGCCGCCCGCGCCCCCCGCCCCGGGCCCCGCTCCCCGCCGCCCTCCGCGCGCCCCGAGTCCGCCGCAGCCTTTGTCTGGCGCTGCGCCGGGCCGCGGCGGCCCCTCCCGGAGGACGTCCCTCCTCCGCTCCGTCCCGCAGCCCGGGAGGCAGGGACTGCCCCGCGCCCCGCGCCCCGCGGGGCCCCGGCCCGAGCGCCCCGGGACTGGCGCGGCGCACGGGGGCTGGGGGCTTTACCCACGAGGAAGTCGGAGATGGCCAGGTTCAGCAGGAAGAAGTTGTTCTGGGTGCGGAGGCTCGAGTCGGCCACGAAGGCGAGCATGACCAGCGCGTTGCCCAGCACGGTGGCCACGATCAGCAGCGCCATGAGCGCGGCCAGCACGGCGGTCCAGGCGGCGGAGAAGCCGCGCGCCGCGCCCGCCGCCGCCGCCTCTCCCGCCAGCGCCACCGACGCGTTCAGCAGCCCGTCGGGCGGCGCGCGCTCCATGGCCCCGCAGGCTCACGCGGCGCCGAGACTCGGGGCAGGGCGCGGGCCGAGAGCCGAGCGACCGGGCGCGGCCCCCGCCCGGGAGCCTCTTCTCCGCCCGCCCTCCGCCCAGCCGGGTTTCCCGGGGGGCGCCCGGCGCATGGTCCGCGGGGCTGGAGTCGGGACCGGGGTCGGGCCAGGAGCTGGGGCGGGGGGGGGGGCGGGTCTGGAATCCGAGCGGAGCGGGGCGGGGACGAGGCCGCTGTGGCCGCCGGGCGCGGGAGCGGAGCCGGAGCCCCAGCCGCCGCCGGCGCGTCCGTGCACCCCGAGCGCCGCGCGCGGCGGAGTGCGCCCCGCGCCCGGCCCGCCGCCCCCCGCGCCTCGCTCAGGGCCCCCGCCATTGGCTGGCGCCTTCGCCCCGCCTCCGGCCCGCCCCCGCCCCGCCCGGCGCGGGCAGCACCACGGACAGCGCCGCGTGCCCGCTCGACCGGCGGGAGACCCGGCCCCGGTGCGCGCGGGGCGCCTGGCGCGGAGCCCGGCGCGGCCGCGGCCGGACCGTGGGGCCTGGGCTCACCTGAGATGGCGCCCGAGGTCCGGCCTCGAGGCTGCCCCGCCGCCCTCGTGCCCTCGGCCCCGGTGACCCCTGGCCTGCCCCCGTCCGCAGCCTGGGCGCCCGTGGGGGCTGGGGTGGGGTTGGGGGGCCATGGGTGCACCCCGCTCGGTGGAGCTCGCCCCGCGCAACCTCGCCTCGCGTCCCGCTTTGAGCGAATGGGTTTGTGCAGGGAAATCGGCTCCAGAGGTGGAGCGCCGGGGAGGGGGCTCTCTGGGAGCGGTGCCCCCCGGGGCTCGCGCCCCTCTGCGCGGGACCCCGGTCTCGGTCTCCTCCTGGCCCGGGTCCAGAGCCAGGTCCAGGGTGACCGGCAAGGCGCGCACAGATGTGGAGTTACATAAGGGAAGACGAACCAGAGCGGACCCAGCCTGGAGCAGAACGGCGCCCCCGGGCCTGGGGAGCCGCCAGCAGCGCCGAGCCGACCGCGGACCCCGCACACGGCACCCCGGGGGCTGGGGGGAGACGCGGCCGCCGCGGACAGCCGAGGTCACTGCGCTCCGGGCGCAGCCAGGGCGGTGGCGGCAGCGTTAGCGCCGGCGGGAGGGGGTGGGGGAGAAGAGCTGGCGCGAGTCCCGCTCCCCTCCCCCTTCACGCTCAGGTACCCGGGGTCAAGGACAGAGGCGACCTGAAAGGCTTACCACAGACAGACAGACAGACAGACAGACAGACAGACAGATAGACAGACATGCCCACGCGCAGACACACAGACACCCACAGTTAGGGAAACAGCCACCCAGCTTCAGGCTGGGACTGAGGAACAGGCAGACAGCAGACAGCAGACAGGGAACAGTGCCCGAGGGAGAGGGAAGGAAGCAGCCACGCTCCTCTGTTGCCAGCGGCAGGTGCCTCCAGGAGGACAGGAACCAGTCTGTGTGGGGGTGAGGAGAGGCTGGGGAGGGGGCCGCAGGACCCCTGGAGATGCGCCAGGCACCCCCTTACTGACAGCAGCTTCTGGTCCCTGCCCCTCCCCCGCGCCCAGTGGGAACTTTGGGGAGGGGCAGAGCTACCCCTGTTTCTTCCTCCAGCACATTGCAGAGGACCTTAGACCCGTGGCCCCAGCCAGCCACTACTGCTTGGCTTCCAGGAGCCTGCTGGAGAGAAGGGGGGTTGCCCCCAGCTCACCCCTTCTTCCAGACTCCATTCACTCCACCGCAGTCACCCAGTGGGCAGGGCTATGCCCCAACCCGGTACCTACCTGGAGGTCCGATGCAAAGCTCCCTAGAGCTGGCTGGAAAGACCCCATCATTTCTTGTTTCCTAGCCTGCCTGTAGCCCGTGACATTGGGCAGAGCTGTTCCCAGCCCCAGCCGGCAGCTGCCCTCAGGTCCTGCCTCTTGGGTCACTCCCAAGGCTGGCCCCAGCCAAGTTTTTGTTTGTTTGTTTTTTGCCAGACCACTATCCTTGGACTTTCTCAAGGCTAGAGCTCTACCATTTGAGCCACAGCACCACTTCTGGCTTTTTTCTATGTATGTGGTACCGAGGAATCGAACCCAGGTCTCCATACATGCTAGGCAAGCACTCTACCACTAGACCACACTCCTGGCCTCGGCCCAGCCAACCATTCTATGCAGCCCCCACACCACCTACCTGAGGAGATGGAGTTTGAGCCCCAGTGGCTCCATAGTGGCACAGGGAATATTAATTGCTAATTCCCTAGGGTCAAGGGCAGAGTCAACAAGCGTCTGCAAAGTCCTTTTGAAGCCACCACTGTCCTCGTGGTGGTCAGTATTCTGCAGAATGCATATTTCTTTTTTTTTTTTTTTTTTTTTGCCAGTCCTGGGCTTGGGCTCAGGGCTTGAGCACTGTCCTTGGATTTTCTCAAGGCTAGAGCTCTACCACTTGAGCCTCAGCACCACTTCCGGCTTTTTGCTATGTATGTGGTACTGAGGAATTGATCCCGGGTCTTTGTGCATGCTAGGCAAGCACTCTACCACTAGGCCAAACTCCCGGCCCCAGAATGCATATTTCAAGTCCAAGTCTCTGGGACTCTGAGCACAACCAAGGCCTGCTCGTTGCCCCTCCTCCACCCTCCACCCTTGAAAACCGCCCTGCCTGTTGTCCACCCCAGGGAGCCAGCTGGGCAGGGGGCATTGGGTGATTTTCCTTTCTACCCAGGCCCCAGTATCCCACAGTTACTCTGAGGGATTGTAGCCCCGGAGGGCAGTGTCAGTAGGGTGTCTGTGGGTCTTTCCTGCTGCAATCTCCAGGGGCCGGAGTAGAAGGCCCTACCTTGAGGACCACACTTTGTGTTAGGGGTACAAAGCTAGGGTCATTTCAGACCCCGGCCCTGTGGGGCCCATAGGATGGGCTTACCTCCCCATGGGATGAGTTACCAAATACTTTGGTGCTTGGAGGTCTTCCTACATAGAGGCCAGCAGGAGTCCTAGGCGTGCTCCGCCCAGAGGCTGGTGAGGACAGCGGCTGGTGGTGGGCACTCCCTGTGGCTCTTGCTAGCACTCACACGTACGACCTGGCCCTGTCCTGAGAGGGGCCCTGAAGATGACCACTGTGGCCAGCACAGCTGCCGAGAGCCCCAGGCATGGCCCTCTTCCCATGGGCAGCTGAACCAGGCAGGTCTCATGTGGCGTCTGTCTCTGGAGTGGCTGTCCAATTCTGCACTGTGTGGAAAAGAGAATGTGTGGCCCCAGGAACAGCAGCTGTGGCCTGGTAAGTGAACCAGAGGCCAGGAGGACCAGGCCTGACCATGGAGACCCAGAGTTTCTATGTCTCCTGCAAACACCTACCCCAAAGAGGCCCTGTGGAGAGCCCTGCGGAGGCCGGGCTCCCAGGCCACAGGGGGCTGTGGGCGGGCCCAGGAGCACAGCTCCTGCTGAAGCCCCCTCCTTGGACATCTGACCACCAACCCCCACGGGACGGCTAGTACCCGAGGGGCAAAGCCCCTGAAGGGAGAGGAGCAACCAGTGGCAAACTGCCCGCAGGGCGTCGTCCTGGCCTCACGGCACCTGTTCCCAGAGGGGCTTCCTCCTGTCCACAGAGCTTGTGCCATGATGCAGAGGCCCGTAAGTGGGGTCCACACCCGAGGCAGGCATTTCTGCAGAGGGCAGGGTCCTGCCAGGGGCTGTGTCCCAGCGACAGAGGGGCAGGAACGGCCCATGATTGGGGACCAGACAATGTGACCTGCACGCCGTCCAGCAGCAGGTGCCGTTTCAGGATGGCGTGGGATGGCGTGACCCCACAGGGTGGGGATTGTGAGTGGGCAGTGGCAGAGGGCAGCCAAGGGCGCATGACCAGCCAGTTACAGGCGAATCAAGGAGGCCAGGGAGGCAGAGCAGAGAGCAGGGCAGGGGAAGAGGTCTAGGGGCAAGTAGGGTGGCAGCTCATGGTGTGGCCAGGATGCTGGAATTTCCTCAGGGCGGGGTGGAGCGCAGGAGAGTCTGGGAGGGGCAGGTGGCCATGGGGGTGTCCAGGCAGGGTGAGGATAGAAGGTGGGGCTCACTGGATGCCGTTATGCAGCCCAGATGGGAGATGACCAGAGATCTCCTGTGTGGTCCGGCCTGACTCCGGTTTGGCGTCAACACAGAAGGCCTGGAGCTGCTTGGAGGTGCTGGGGAGTCATGTTCTGAGCACACTGAGGCTGAACCGCCAGGCAGTCATTCTGAGGCCCGCAGTGGGTGCCTGGGCCCTGCGTGGAGACACTCTGGGCTGGAGAAGGCCGGCAGTATCCCAGCCCTCAGACTGGCCAGTGCCAGCCTGAGTGGCCATTTGCCTCTACTTTTTGTTGCTCTGCTAGGAAAGACCAATCTCCCTTGATGGAGGGCGAGCCCGAGCCATTGCCTGCACAGCCCTCGCTGCTGTGACGACAGGGCTCGCTAATGAGGAGGAAGGAAGGAGCAGGGGCCACGGAAGGCCAGCTGCTGTCCTAGGGACCGCCAGGGCCCAGTCGGGGTGCAGGGCCAGCGCTGCACCTCCCCTTCAAAGGACCTGATATTCTCTCTTGTTCTGCAGAGCTCATTTGAATATGGGAATGCAGATTTTTCTTTTTTTGTTCCTTGTCTCTCCCCCCTCCCCCCCATCCCGTGACATTCTGAGCCAGCTCCGGGCGCATCCTGATGAGCTCAGGGCCCCGGCATGATAAAAATGGTGTCTGAGGCCACCAATTTGGAATAAAAAGCTACATCTGATCCTCTCTGTCTTTGGGGTCAGGCAGATCAAGGTTCAAGAGTTAAGAAGGAGATGGCTGTCCTTTGGCTAGAAATGAACAAAACAAAACAGAAAACTCCTGGAAGCCCTGAGGAAACGGCCCGTATGTTGTTGCTCAGGTCTGAGAAGCTCAGGGAAGACATTCAGGAACCACTGCATCCAGGCACCCCTGCCCGCGCTTTCCCTGCTCTGGCTTTCTTTTCGGGCAGGGAGCTTGTCCTGTGGCCTCTCCTGCCTCTCCAAGCTGCCCCTGTCCATTCTCCCCCAAAGGGAGAGGCGCTAACAGCACAGCGGAAACCTCCACTGCACTGGGCTGTCAGTCACAGCACCTGGCCGGCAGCAGAGTTGTGGCGAGAGGATGGAGGGGGAGTGGAGGAGAGCAGAGGCTGGCACAGCCATGCTCTCTGTGATGCCCTAGGAATCCCTGCTCTCCCCAGAGCCACAGGCTGTGGCCTCAGACACTGCCTAGGCACAGGGCCTTTGCCATCCTGAGGCCATGAGGTCAGGGGCCCAGCAGATGGCCTTTGATCTGAGCCTAGGGCAGAGTGAGACACGGTAGGGGGGAGGAAGGGCTCTGCCAATATCAGACCCCGCTGACCATAGAGAGGCCACCTCCATCACAGGAAGGGTGTGGCCTGCTGCTTGGCCCGCAGCTGCCCCTGCTGTTCACTCAGAGCTGATGGGGCACTGAGAGGCAGAGTCAACCTGGCCTGTGAGCTGACAGTGACACGCCCCCACCCCAGTGACACTGCTGCAGCAGTGACACTGCACGGCGGTGACACTCCACGGCGGTGACACTGCACGGTGGTGACACTGCACGGTGGTGACACTCCACGGCGGTGACACTGCACGGTGGTGACACTCCATGGCGGTGACACTCCACTCCGGTGACACTCCACGGCGGTGACACTCCACACCGGTGACACTCCACGGCAGTGACACTCCACTCCAGTGACACTCCACAGCAGTGACACTCCACACCGGTGACACCCCACACCAGTGACACTCCACACCGGTGACACTCCAGTGACACTCCACTCCAGGGACACTCCACGGCAGTGACACTCCATGGCAGTGACACTCCACGGCAGTGACACTCCACTCCAGTGACACACCCACACACCAACAAAGTCAGGTTCCGGCTCCCCATCAGCTCCGCTGCCTGGCTGCGCCTCCAGCTGGAGAAGAAACGGAGGGCAGGGTGGACACCGGGGCCCAGGGGCTGGGAAGCTCATCCAGGCGCGGCCTGGGGCTCCCGGCCAGCAGCCTGGCAAACCGCACGGGAGAAGGGCAGTGCCAGGAGGGCTAAGGCCTTATCCAAAGGGCACGTGAGGCCGCAGCCTTCACACAGGGCGCCAGCCCACGGGGCGAACGAGTGTGTTGTGTGGCCTCCTCTGGGCCTTAAGAGTAAAACCAGGATGGAAACCAGACAGGAGAGCAGGGGCGGCCTTCCTGCCTGCGCCTCTAGGGCCCAGGCGAGGCGGGCAGCTGCGGGGGGCTTCGGTGGCCTGGGGGCTACGGGGCCTGCATGACCAGACCCCTACCCCATCCCCAGGGGTGTTGGGTGGCCTCTCCCAGGGCGAAACATGGCCACATGCCGGGCCTGCCTGAGGGGACCTCCAGCCAGCACGCCAGGACGCCCCTCCCGGGCCAGCCATCCTCAGGCCTGAACTTCAGGGCTGTCCCCAGACTCACCCGTTGGGCTACCCGCTGGGGTACCCGTTGGGCAGAGGTGGAGAGCCTAGCCCTGGGGGAGGGGACACAGCCCACCCCGCCACATACTCGACCTTCTTCTCCCATTCTTGACCTCAACCTTGCCCTCGCCCGGTGGGTCGTGCCCTGCAGCTCCAGCTGAGGCAGCACGGAGACAACACCTGTGCCCGCTGACCCTGGTCCTGCAGGCCTCAGGCTGGCAGCTCGGCCTGGGCTGGTGGCCAGGCCCTGACCCCCCGGCCCTGCCCTGTGTGGGCAGGTGGCCTGCAGAGGAGGGCTGTGACCACAGAGAAGCCTCAGCCTTCCCCTGCTGCTGCCCAGGTTCTGGGGGCCGAGGGTCGGGCCTGGAGCCTGACTGGCAGGGGGGATTGCCCACCCCCTTCAATATGGCTGCTCAGTCTCAGACACCTGGCTCCCCCATGGGCCCCTCTGGGGGTCCCCATCTCACCCGAGCTGCTCTGAAGCTCCTCACTATGGTGGTTGGGCTGTGTGCACACGTACACGTGTGTGAGTGCAGTGTGGTGAGGGTGTAGTGGGGATATCCCGGAAGAAGGCCCAGCGGGACCTGGCCCTGCCCCTCCCCACAGTCTGCAGGCATCATAGAGAAGTGGGCAGGCCTGGTGGAGGGCAGAGCAGCTTCTGAGAGGACTGCGCAGTGCATCCCTGGGGAGAGGGGCGGGACTAGAGCCATCCCGCTGCCGCCATCCCAGCTGCTGCCTCAGTTTATCCCAGGCAGCTCTGTGTACTTCCAGGGTCTCTCGGGATTGGGGCAGTGATCAGGTGGCTTCTCGGGGAAGCAGCCCTGCCTGGAAAACAATGAATGAGGGTTCCAACTTCTTTCAGCTCTGGGCCTCCAGACCCAGTGAATGAAGACAGGTCCCTGGTGGGGGCGGGGAGGGAGGGGCCTCGGGGCTGAGCACTGGGGGGGGGGGTCTGAATGTCTGGGCGCTCTCTGGACGTGTGCGTCTACCTGCGGGGACAGGTGGTGGAGATGTGCCTGGAGGAGGCAGTCACCTCCGCCATGTAGGGTGGGTTGATGTCATGAAGTGCCGAGGCGGGCAGGGGTTGGGGGTCAGCCCAGGACACACACTCACCAGACCTGAGAACGGGAGGATGCTGGAAGCATGCCGGGAGGCTGATGGGGTGGTGGAGACCCAACAGAAGCAGCACCCCCAGGGGTTCCCCGAGGGCCTGGGACTTCGGGGTGCGGATGAGGGCTGTGGCTGGGAAATGTGTACACAGAAAGCTAATATCTGAGGACTGTGGTTCAGAGCCAGCCCAAGCAGGAAAGTCCATGAGATTCCTTATCTCCAATTAAGCAGGAAAAAGCCAGAACTGGAGCTGTAGCTCAACTCAGTGGAGCGCCAGCCTTGAGGGAAACGTGAAGTTCTGAGTTCAAGCCCCAGCACACACACACACACACACACACACACACACGCGCGCGCGCGCGCGCACGTGCACGTGCACTCATTAATTTTTCCACCCAAGTGGCCTTGCTGCCTTCCATTTCCATTTCCAGCGGAGGCAACATCAGGCAGAAGCAGGAAGTGGCAGTGCAAGGTCAGTCCGAGGAGACGGGAGCACAGCCCTGCTCCCCGCGCTGTCGGGCCTTGCCTTCTGCAGGCTTTCGGGGGGAGGCAGCGCCTGTCTAGTGCTTCTCCAGCCAGCTTCCCGCCACCCCTCGGCCCTGCCAGCTCCCTCACACCCCTGTCCAGCTTGGCCCGGCTTGGCTTCTCCCTGGCATCACATCACCTTCTCCTTTTCTAGACGTGCTGGACAGCTGACCAGCCACATTGTGACCAGCAAGACTCCATTTGCCAGCCATAGAGTGGAGCGGCCGAGTGCCCCCTGGTGGACTCGGCTGGGCCTGGGATGTCCCAGTGGGAAGGAGGGCATTCAGAGACCTGGCCTGACAGATCTCCCCTCCACGTGTGGAAAGGTGAGCTACTGCTGGACTCGTCGTTGCCGTCGTCCACCCGGGTGGAAACCTTGGTATGCCTCACGGGTCCACGGGCAGTGGCAGCTGGGCCTGGCAGCTGGCATCGGAGTCTGTCCCCTCTGCTCCAGCTCAGCCCTGCTCTCCTCTCAGAGTCTGCCACTTAGATCAGCAAGTGCCTTGGGACGCATGGAGACCCTTGTGCTCAAGTGTGGGGCTCCACATTTGGGGGGTTCAAGAGTCTAGTCACAGGCGGGGCAGATTCTGAACCCCACACCCCCAAGGAACTTTCATCCACTGCACCGGGCCCCAGAAACCCAGGGCATGCAGACATCCAGGAGCAAATGAGAGGGCCTGGAGGCTCTGCCTCCCCCCAGGCCATCTGCCCGAGCTGCCCACGACACCTGCCGGACAGCCTGGGCTGCTCCTCCCTCAGGGCCTTCAGGGCCAGGGTCCAGCCACGATCTCCTCGCTGGCTGCCTGTCTTCAGCTCAGTGGCACCAGCGAGGCATTCGCGTGAAGTCCTGTCAGGCTGGTCTCTTCCCGGAACAACCCCAGCCCACTTGCCTGGCTGTCCCCATGCAGTAGAAGTGGCTTCCTGCCCCATGCCCTCCTTCCACAGGTGGCCAGGCTTTGCTGAGCCCACTGGGAACATGGCCCCAGGATCACCAAGAACTCCCCGTGGCAACAGCAGTGACGCCCACTGAGTCTGGATCTTGAGTGCCGGGACCCCAAGCTGACTTTTGGTGAGAACGGGCGCCTTGCCTTGGTGGGCCCCGCAGCCCCGGGGTCAGGCGGGCGTCTGTCTACCTCTGCCGAGGCCCCGGCCTGGCTCTTGGCTGCTTCTCCCCTCCTGACTTCTTGTGTCAGGTGGGGTGGGAGAGCACTGGCGCCCCCAGAGTCACCCGGCTGTCTTACCATCTCCACTCCAGCTCCGTTTGCCGGTGCGGGTGGGGGGTGGAGGTCGGGCGGCGTGGCCAGCGCTCCCTCCTGACCCAGAGCTGCTCCAGGAAGGGTCCAAACCTCTGCCCTGTGTTCTGGGTTCTGCCCCTGCCTTCCATCTCGGTGATGCCCCCTCTCACCCCCACACAGCGGCAGCCCTGGCATCAAGGCCCAGCCAGTGGCTCCGGCTAACGCGTTTGGCTCCCAGCAAGCTAAATCTAACCCAGCCCAGCTGTCGCCCCTCCAGTTCCCTCCCGCCCCACTGGGCCCCCCCACGCACGCCCTTCGCGTCCCATGTGGGCCCTCAGGAAGGGCAGAGAGAGGAGCCCAGATCCAGGGCCAGCCCTGGCTGCAGCCTATGGCTATTCATGGGTAGCCAGTGTGTAGCAGCTGCTTCCAGGAGCTGACTCCCATCATCCCCCGCAGTCAGGAAGAAGGAGGCACAGCGCTGTGCTGGGCACGGGGTAGGGGCCCAGGCCTTGCATGGCAAGAGCATTGGGGGCTGGGAGCCAGGAGCTTGACCCACGCGCCCCCCCCCCCACCGGCACTGCCTCTGTTTCTACAGCAGTGTCGTGGTCCTACATCTGCCAGTGTGGAAGCTCCGGGGCCACTTCTAGAGGGATCTGTGTTCTGGGCCTCTGGAAGCCCTCAGGCTATGGGCGGGTGGGTGGGCACTCTCAAGGGTCTCTGTTAGGTGAGGCCAGCAGGAAGCCCTTCTGAAAAGGGGCCATCAGAATCTCCTCTTCTTAGCCACTGTTTATTTAGGATGGCAGAACACTCAGCCAGAAGGCTGCCATCTCGCCCCAAGTGGCATGGAATAAAGTTCTGGCCAGCAAGCTGTGAACAGAAGTGCCTGTTGCACTTCAAAGACAGTGGGCTCATCTGGCCAGGGCAGTGCTGCTGCCCATTTCCTTCTATTCTCTTCCTGGCCAGAGATGTGGGTGAGGGCTAGAGCAGCAGCAGCTGCTTTGGGCTCTGAGGTTACACTGGGGCTAGAAGTCAACATTAGGACCGAGGTGGAGTGAGACAAAAGCAGAGGTCCTGGAGATGGCTTGCTCTGTCAGGCTGGGATAGGCTTAGGGGAAAGAACATGTCTCTGTTGTTGGGGGCTCCATGATTCTGGGCTTTCTCAGAAATGGAGCTCTAGCTAGCCCTGAGGGAAGACAGCCAAATGACTCATGTGCTCCCTCCTCCAAGGCTCCCAGAGCCCACGAGTGTGGGGTCTGTCGGGTCCTCGGCCCCCACTGCCTCTGCTCCCTATGGGAGGGTGTGGGGAAGGCTTGCAGAGTGGGGCAAACCTCTTAGCTTGTTGCTTTCCCAAACCCCCATCTCCCTGGCTCCCTCTCCTCCAGAGACACTAAGTGGTGTGGCCAGGCCCTGGGGTCCGTGCACCTGGTCCCTCAGGGCCTCTCCTGGGTCCCCACGTGTGGGTGACAAGGCTGAGGTGCACAGTGCACTCCAGCTAGGAGCAGTGGCTCCAGCCTATAATCCAGGAACTAGAGTGGTGGGGACGGGGGTGGCATTTTGAGGCCTGCTGGGCACACAGGTTCATGAGAAGCCAACCAATGGCTGGCTGGGCGGCAGGCACCGGGCGTCCCTGCCCGTGTGAGGGGGCACAAACAGGAGGATCACAGCCCACCCTTGCCCAGGTACCAAGCAGGACAAAAGGGGGCAAGGAAGGATAGCTCAACTGGTGAAACCCAGCCGCTGTCACCCAGCAGGCTGAGGGGAGGTGGGGACTGCGAGTCCTGCGGGGCCAGCCTGGAACTGTCCTCGCACACAGCATGGCGGGGAAGGAAGCTGCGGGGTAAAAAGTTGAAGGGGGATCAGGGCGCTTCCTGTTTTCTCGTGGCAGAATGGAATGGGTGCAGGCAGCTCGGGTCCCAAAGAAAGACATGGGGAGAAAAGAAGAGAGGCCTTCCACTGCTGCTATTGATAACTTGTCTCCTCACGAGGCGGGTTCAAACCTAAAAATACCGGAGCGCTGTCACGTTGCAGAGGAGCCTTGACGGCTGGAGGGGAGGCACCGCCAGGCCACGTGAGCTAGCTGGGCCTCTGTGGCCCTCTGGCTGCCCAGCCTGTGTCCACAGAAGACTCCGGCCTGCCCCAGAAGGGAGCAGGAAGTGCACGCCGTGGGGACAGGGGCCGGGAGGTGACAGGGAGGCAGGCAGAGTCCCCCTGGGAGGCACAGTGTTCTCGGGTGCCACACCTTGTGGCTCAGCTGGGCTGGGCTGACCTGGCAGGGTGGCCCTGTACACAGGCCCAGATGAAGCGATAAAGCCAGGCTCCCAGCCCTGGTGAGGAGGTAAGAGTGAAGTCGGACGAAGAGCACGGAGCTGGGGTACAGGGCACAGTGCACACTGCCCCGGCAGGCTTCCCGGCCCCCTGAGCACGGGCGCTGCCCCGGCACCTGTGTGTGCCCGCAGCGTCCACTCCCTTCACCCCGAGCACGCACGTGGTCCCCCAAATCCTCTCAAGACACAGGGCTTCCTCTGTGCTGTCCCCTCGAGTTCAGAAGATGGGGCAGGGAGATGCCACCACCCACGCCACGCTGGGGCACGGTCCCTGCCATGTGCTGTGCACCGGGGCTCGGCTTGGTGTGGGCAGGTCTGCGGGGAGTGCAGGCCCACGGGGGCCACCAGACCAGCACGCCCTGTATTCACCACAGCGTGTGAAGCCCAGGGCTGGGCCAGGGGCCTCGGCCCTTCGGGAGACCTGGAAGGACTCTGCTTTCCCACAGCCCTGGGGCCGGGCCAGACCTGGCTGCTGGCACACATGACTGACGGCACACATGACTGACTTGCTGTGCCTGGGGCCGGACCGTTTCCGCATGGCAGGCCCACGAGTCGCTTAACCGGTTCCAGGCTGGATCTGCCCATCTGTGAAGTGTGAATGATGACGCTGGCATCCCCCACGCTGCTGCTGCTGCTGCTGCTGGGGAAATGGAGTGTGCGTGGACGTCCGGGCAGTCAGGCCACCGCCTCCCGCCCATCGCCCGCGCTGCCAAGCCCCCAAGCCACTCTGCCCTGTCCCACCCCTTCCATCCTGCTGCTGCAGAAGCCCACCTCTAATCTGGTCAGGGCCGGAGTGTGGGCTCCTCAGCAGGGCCCGCCGTGTCCCTTCCCACCGCTGCCAACCAGCCCTGCTCCAGGACCAGGCCACAGCTGGCCCCTGGGCCCATCATCGCACCTCTTAAAAGTCCTGTCCCAACCCTCAGCCCATCTGAGGTCAGAGCCCACGAGGCCCCCCCCTCCCCCCCATGGACACAGCCTGAGCCTTGGCTCACCAGAACGCAGGCTGAGTCCCTCAGGGCCATGTCCCTTCCACAGGGGTCAGAGTTTCATCAAAGTGAGAGGTATGCAGAGTGGAGGTCTGGGGGACCCTGGGCCTTCTGGGCCAGGACCCAAGGAAAGCTGTGAAGCTTGGTCGGCCTGGCCATCTCCGTGGCAACAGCCTGCCGTCCTTGTCCTGGCTGGGGGCCGGCTAGCCACCACCGCCGCACCCTTCCTTCTGCAGGCTGGAGCTGCTCTCTTCAGAGGTAACCATGGTAACGCCTTTGTTTCGGAGGCTGGCCCGCCTCCCTCCCATCTCTCTTCAGGCACAGCACAGGGACTCCTTCCCAGGTACCCACAGGCTGGGCAGTGCTGCTGACAGTGGGCCCAGTATGGGGCTGCAGCTCCTGGGCTGGGAGCCAAGGCAGGGGCCCTGCCCCACCCACAGAGGCCCCAGGCTTCACCACACAGGCTTCTGCCCAGGGCCCAGAGGTCCAGCCTGTCCTGGCCAGGGGCCACCTGTGTGCGGACCCACTGTGCTTGCAGTGAGGTGGGGACTTCACCGGGATCTGTCAGGGTTCTGTGGTTGCACAGGACTCTGGACTGGACTTCAGGAAAAAAAAGAAAATGTAGGTGCTCAGGTAACTGAAAGTTCAGAGCCGATTTGGCGAGCTTCAGGTGTGGCTGGCTCCAGCAGACCCCTGGTCCTTGCTCCTCTGGAGGGGGTTTACCCCCTGCACCTCCGTCCTCACGTGGCAACGCCTGCCGGCAGCCCTGGTCGCCAACCCTGCTTGTCCCCAGCCTGGCCCCGGTTTCAGTCGGAAGTCCCCGGTGCTGCCACCCCCCCAGGCCGAGCCTCCCGTCCATGTCACGAGGGCTGGGGGCCCCGACTGCACAGGAACTCGGGTGGGTTAACTCGCCCGCCGCTTAGGAGCCGGCGACGTGCCAGCCCCGGGCGCGACTCCAGATCCGGGCCGGCCGAGGCCACGCGGGGCCGGCAGGGCCCGCGGCCGTGGCTGGGAGGCAGCGGGGCGGGTGTCATTTCTCGCAACGGCTCTTGGTGGCGATGACAGGTAGCATGCAAAGACCGGAGCCGGTCCGGGCGTCGGTGGGGAGCCGCGCCGGGCTGGGCGGCCCCGCCCCACCCCCTGATTCACTGTTTGTAAACTCGCGTCCCGCGCGGCCACGCCCTGTCCTCCTTCCCGCCCGCCTCACCCCGGGGTCGTGTTTGCATAATCCCGCCTCTTCTTCCTGGTGATTGGTTACGAATGCAGTCACTCCTTCGAGAGGGCGGCACTCCAAGGGAGACCGCCCCTAGGACGTGAGCGGCATAGTCCCGCCCCTGACGCGGCCTTCGGGCCGGTCGCTGATTGGGCGAGAGGCGGCCGACCCCGCGGCGCGGGGCGCGGCGAGTGGCGGGGCGGGTTGTCTGTCGGCCGGGCGGCGGGCCGCACTTCCGCCTCGGTGTCCGTGGGTCTCGGGCCGCGGGCGGGGGCGGGGCGTCGGAGGGGTCGGCGGCGCTGCGGGGATCGATCGCAGGTGAGCGGGCCGCCGCCCGGCCGGAGAGGCCCCGGCGGCCAGGGCGGCGCGGCGGCGGCGGGGCGGGCCGCGCGAGGCCCCGGCGGACCGGGCTAGGCCGCGGCCCGCCCCGGGGCGAGGGGAAAAGTTGGGGCGGCGCGCGCGCCTGGCGCGGGGCCTCGGCCTCCCCGCGTCGCCGGCCCCGCGGGCCGCCAGGGCCGTCGTCCGCCTCGGCGACCCCGGACGGGGAGCCCCGCCGGGCGGCCGCGCGCTGCGGGGAACTTGGCGTGACGCGAGCTTCGCTGGGGCTCGGGCTTCGCTGGGGCTCGGGCTTCCCGGCGCCCTCCTGCCCGGCTGGGGTCGGGACGGGCGCGGGCCCCGGCGCGGGCTCCTCCGGGGTGCGCGCCGTGGCCGCCGCCGCGCGGCCGGGGCCCGGGGGCCCTGTGGGGAGGCGCCCAGCCTGACTGCGTCCCCCGCCCTTCCCCGCCTGCTCTGCCCGGGAGGGAAGCGGAGAGAATCTCGCTCCTCCTCTGCACTTGGCTTGGACTGGTGTTGCCGCGGGGCACCGGGACTGGAGCGTGGGGGACCCGGGGCGCCCGGGGGGAAGTGGCGGCCGCTTCCCCCCGCAGAGCTCCGGGGTTGGCGCCCAGCCCCCGCTGCCGCCGGGCCCGGGCTGTGAGGGCGCGTCGGGCCGCCCTGGCCCGGGAGCCCCGCGTCCTCTGGCCGGGAAGCTTTTCAGCCGTTTACTCTAAGTTGCGCCGCAGGGATGTGACCGCGGCCCCCGCGGCGCCCAGGTTCGCTTTGCTTTTTGTCCTGCGGAGGCCGAGGACGGGGGGCGCCGAGAGGGCGTGAGGTGCGGGCTTTCGCGTCAGGCTCCCTTCCGCGAGCGCCTCGCGGGCCGCCGTCCCCTTCCTTCCTTTCCGGTGTCTGGAGCGCTGGGTCCGCCGGCCTTTCCTGCCGGTGTGGCTGGCTCTGGACCGTAGTCCTCAGCTCTCAGCCTTGGCAGCCGGGATACAGGGTGAGCCTCTCAGTACTTAAAATCCGGGCTTCACAGTTCCGTTCCTTCCTCACACCGTGGCAAGGCTTGCACATGAGTGTGGGGTATTTTTTTAAAACTTGATCAACTTGTGAAGTCTTATTATTTTTCGCTAAATTATTTTTCTTTTGCTGGTAACATCTTTCAGACATTTTTTTCATGATGCTTTTGTTGCCCTTTGGGTTTTTTTATTAAAGAATTTATTCACCTTGATTTTTACGTCATGTTTCAAATGAGGTGTTTAGCAAACAAGTATTCAAGAAGGGGATCTCTGTATAATCACTGGCACTTAGCTTTTAGAACATAATTAAAACTAGGCTGAGGGTTTGTATGTCAGATACATATTAATCTATGCAATAAAACATTATGTCTATAGAGTCATACATTTTTATGTCTATGTAGTTGTGTTTATATTTACAATACCATGTCCATAGCATTGTGTACACAAATATTGAGTCATCACTCTTATACTGTTTGGATCTAATAGTCACATATTTAGGATACCCTGTACCTTCTGTTCCTTAGGTCTTGACTTGTCTCACGCAACATGATTTGCTCTAGATTCATCCACTTCCCTGCAAATGCCATTATTTTATCTTGTGTGTTGGCTATGTAGAACTCCATTGTATATATGTAGATATATATATGTAGATATCACATTTTTTGTATCCATTCATCTGCAGTAGGGCATCTGGATTGTTTCCCTCACCTGGCTATTGTGAATAGTGCAGAGATGAACATAGCTGAGCAGGTGTCTTGATCATATCCTGGGTCATGATGTTTAGGATAGATGCCCAGAAGTGGTATGGCGGGATCATAGGGAAGGTCTATCTTGAGTTCTTTAAGAAACCTCCACACTGCTTTCCAGAGTGGCTGAACTAGTCTACATTCCCACCAGCAGTGTAGTAGGGTTCCTTTTTCTCCACAACCCCGCCAGCAACTGTCATTGAGTTCCGAATCTTGGCCATTCTAATTGGGGTAAGGTGGTGTCTTGGGGTTGTTTTTATTTGCATTTCCGTTATGACCATGGATGATGAGCATTTTCTCATATGCTTTTCTGCCGTTTTAGCCTCTTCTTTTGATAAGTCTCTCTTTAGTTCCCTTGCCCATTTAATGAATGGTTTGTTGGGGTTGGGAGGGCGATTAGTTTCTTGAGTTCCCTATAGTTACTGGATATTAAGCATGTGTCTGATGGTAAATATCTTTTCCCCATTGGTTGGCTGTCTTTCTACTTTAGTAGTTATGCTTTTATCTGTGCAGAAACTTTTTATTTTTAGGTAGTCCCATTTATCGAGTCTCTCCAATCTGCTTTTATACATGTTATGTTCTCTTGTGCTGTCTGTACACAGTGAGTTTACTGAATCTTGAAAATGGTTTGTCTGGTGACTCGTTGTACCTGGGCACTGAGACCCAAGGCCTGCCGGGCTGTGTCAGTGCGGGAGGGCCTGGGGTTCCTGGCTGGTCTTGGACTGGGCGCTGCTAGTCCCTCAGTGCTGGAACTGCTGGCTGGAAAGGGGCAGGAGGGTACCTGCTCCCAGCTGGCATGGGAGCCCTAGGGGCGTGTGTGGAGGATAAGTCATCCTCTGCTCTAGAACATATGGTAGGGCACACCCCGCGTGTTGTTCTGAATAGAAGAGTGGCGGGTCAAAGGCTGATGGTGGGAAGGGAGCAGCTGTGGCCAGTCCTTTGTGCCGCTGTGCTCAGCCAGAGGTGAATCACATTCCTGCTGAAAACCGGGGCTAGTGTGTAAACCACCGTCCAGGCCAGAACACCTGGAGAGGGGAGATGAGCACTGTTGGTGGTGCAGCGGGTGAGTGATAGCAGCTGCAGCATGAACCAGGTCTGGGCAGATTTCGTGTGGCCCAGCGCTGGCTTTCCCCAGTGACAGGCAGCGAAGCCAGCGCTTGAGATTCAGAAGCTCCCTGCAGCCATGAGCCATGTTGGAGAGGTGGGGTTGGCGGTGAGAGAGGAGGGGTCCTGGGAACTTAGTAACAGGTGCAGGCCCTAGCCAAGCCCGGCTTCCAGTCTCCATGGTAGGTCATCTGGTGGGTTGTGAGCTGTGCTAAGTCATGCTGGGACCCCTGAGGGGCAGACCCTTGCTTGATGCTAGAACATGGTGCAACTTTACGAGTAGCTTAGTCCTCTTTCTGGGGCAGCATGAAGAACAGACACAGAATTAGCAGTCTCGCTCTGTCTTCCTCTCTCCCCTCCCTGGAATGGGGGGGAATTCACGGACTTCCCTGTCTTGGTTGGGACACCTCCCCTCCCCCCCGCCCTGAGGTGCATGTAGTTGGGGTGTTGTGGGCCGGTGTGATGTTGGCATAAATGTCTCAGCATCGTCGAACCGGTTGGGAGCCTGCAGGGTGAAGTTTGGGGTGACGAATGAGGAAGGCCTGGGGTGGAGGTCACAGGAGAGGAGCTGGCCAAGGGGCAAGGATGGGGGACTTGTCTGGGAGCAAACTGCAGCATCGGAGGACCTCCTTTTACCCATGGGGTGGGTGGGGTGGGGTGGGGTGTCTTCTGGCTCCGAAGTGGTGTTCCCCTCCCTTTCCTGCCAGGGCTGTGGGTTTCCATGGATGTACACCAGACAGCAAGGCAGGGGGTGAGGGGCTGCTTGTCTGAGTGTGTCTTGCTTCTGTTGTGCTCGCTGTGGGGAGGCTGGCTCCAGAACACCTTTATTCTCTCCAACAGCGTAAAAAAACAGCATTTTCCTGTGCTGCAGAATGATGACACTGATTAAAACAAACATTTCTGCACAAAAGAGCTGCACTCATCTTGTATGTTTGGAAAGGCATTGTACTAGATTATAAGATAGTGTTCTTGAAGCATGGGATATATTTTTTTGGCACGTACTGCTTGATATAGAGCAATTTCATTGGCTGACAAGTAACATTTGAAGGACTATGTGGTGGTGGGGCTCAGCTTCCTTGAGGGGCCTCGGGAGGTCACCCTGCTGGCGTGGAGAGTGGCAAGCAGCAAGCGATGAGTGCTGTGGCTGCCTTTGCTCAGATGGCACCAGTTGTGGTTAGGTTTGGGCCACTGTGTTGAGTGAAGAGCTGGTCTTTTCTTCATTAGGCAGCTCTCAGCGTGGGTAGAACGAGGTGCCGACTTCCCTGGTGCCATTTAGCTCTAGATTGGGAAAAACAGACCTGAAGGAGAATGTGGTGCCATGAAAGCTGAGGGTATGGAGAACACACAGCCAAGAGTCTCATCTGTACAAGAAAACCATCATGGCCCTTCCTGTATGGTTCCTTTGTACATTGCCAAGACTCTGCATAAGGCACAGGCTGCACTGCCCTGTGCCCTACTCCCGGTTGACGCGGCCGGGGTCAGAAGTGGTCAGCTCCCTTCTAGACGAGGCTCTGGCGAAGGCACGGCGGGGTGACTCCACACGTACACAGAGCCCGTCCGCATCACCGCTGAGCTGGTCTCTCCTCAGCAGTCGGCAAGGAGTTCGTTTCAGGGATTGCACATTGAGAGCTCTGCGGTGGCTTGCGGTGACACTAAAGGAGACTGGGTTCTTGGCCTCTGCTCGACGGGCTGGTCTTTGGGAGGTGAGCTCTGCCCGTCTGCCTTCGGCTCAGACCTGGCCATGTGGGTGGCACTGGGAAGTCTGAGGCCAGCTACTGCTGGCATCGTTTTCTCCTGACTGCTGGGGTCTTCGGGGCCTCTAAGGGCTGGTGGGTAGTCAGCTTGGGGTCGTGGTATGTCTCAACCATGGGGGCCCTGGAGCCATGGGGTCCCCACCTGATGCTCAGAGCACTTGGTACAATGATACACCGAGCACTCGCCTCACCTAACCCCGCACACCACCCGTGGCCAGCAGTGTGTGCTGGCCAGAGCAGAGGCCCCCCACACCACTAGCGGTGAGATGACAAGGCATAAAACTGTAATGTAGCAGTATGCGGGGGGTCCCTGGCTTCTGGTGGTCTTCCATGGGCAGAAAGGCAGCACAGGCAGGGAGCCCTGCCTACCCCGGCCTGCCATTGCTGCAGTAGAGCGGTGGTGGCTGTGCAAGGGCCCGGCCATCTGGCTGCAGGACTGGTGTCCCCTTGGGAGCAGGGGCGGGGAGAGCCCAGCTTCCCTCCTCCCTGCCCTGTGGCCCCTGGAGCGCAGTTTAGCTTTCTTGTCTCTATCAAGATCTTGGAGATCTGCCATTAATTCTGCAGAGCTGATGCTGCCCACCTGTGAGAGACTCCGCTCATGGGGGGTGGGGGCGGGCTCTGAGCCCTCAGTGTGTAGCGCCTGTCTGGGGTCTGCCAGGCCATCCCTATCTGCCGTCTGCTGGGGAAGGAGTGGCCCCATGGCGATGTGGCCACCACCACGGCTGGCCCTGGGCAGCTCTTATGCCCTGGGTAGGGAAGGGTCTGTCTGTCAACCTTGATGGAAGGTGCCGTGGGCCATGGGGCCTTCACACCAGCAGTGCTGGTGGAGAACCAGCCCCCACGCCGCTGTGTTCTGTATGTTTCTGGCCTGCTCTCTGGAGGCCATCCATGCACCCAGTCTAAGGGAGGTGGAATTGGTGTAGCCAGCCACATACTGCCCAGCAGGGCCCCTGGGGTGAGACCAGGTCTGTGGGAGACAGAGGACCAAAAGTTTCCCAGTGGGAATAAGTTATGCTAACTACTTTGAGTTGTGGACAGAAAAACTCTCCTTGAAGTTGGAGAGTGGGTTTTCATTTTCTCTAGAACTTCCCTGACACAGTACAAGATGGGACCTTGGTCCTGCTGTGGTTCTGTTCTGAGCATGTGGTTTCTTGTTAGTATATCTACTTTAAGTTATGAAGTGAAATTTATGTTATTGCAATTAAATGTAGAATCTTAAGCTGGCACTGGTGGCTCACGCCTCTAATCTTAGCTACTCAGGAGGCTGAGATCTGAGAATGGATGTTTGAAGCCAGCTCAGACAAGAGAGTCTATGAAACTTTTATTTCTAGTTAAGCTCCAAAAAAGCCAGGATGGAGCTACTACTACTAGCCGTGAACAGAAAAGCTCAGTGTCTAGGCCCTGAGTTCAAATCTGGGGACCAACATGCACGTGCGCGCGCACACACACAAACTAGCTTTTGAATGTTTATTACCATAGTTCCTTTGTAAACCACTCAACAGGCACCAACCACCAAGGCTGCCTGAGACAGTTCCCAGGAAGCTCTCTCTGGGCAGCCACTAAGGACTTAACAGGAGTCTGGGGGGGGTGGGGGTGGCAAGGTTTCCCAGGAGGCGTCTGGATTCCCAAGTACTGCAGATGGCCCTTGGAATCAAGGACTGCTCGCCACACCAATCCCCAGCTCTCACATGTGTCTGCTTCAGGACTTCTTGCAGCCCATCTAGTACATTGGCCTCAGCTGCCTGGAAGTCCACAGAGCCTCCAGATCCACAGAAAGCCCCACTGCTAGTCGAGACTCTTCGGCCATGCGTCCACAGCAAACATCTGATAAAGGCAGAACTTCCTGGACAAGTCCAATGTGCAGATTCTACCCTGCTCTCAGAATCTGTCCACAGGATGGCATTTCGGGAAAGACCTTGCCTTAGTGGTCGGTGGCAGCCGAGTGGTTTGCAGGTCCTGTGGACATGATGAGGGGAAGAAGACGTGGATGATGTCTCACCTGCAGGCCCGAGTCATTCTGAGGCTTCTTTGGGGAGCTGGACTCTCACTGGCAAGGCTTCCGTGGTGGTGCTTGGTCAGGAGCTCAGGCCAGGATGAAGCCGTGTGCCGTCGTCGGTGAGCTCCTGTCTTCAGTGTCCACCGCCTGCCTTACACCCTCATTTTGAAGATGATTTTTCTCCTGGCTGGCTTCAAGCTATGATCCTCTGGATGTCAGCCTTCTTAGTAGTTAGGATCACACTCTAGCCACCAGCCCTGCCTGGCCTGGACGCGGCTGTGATTTTGGGGGAGATGGCCTTGGCAGGAGGAATGAGCTTTCTCTAAGAGTGCAGATCAGCCTTGAATTTAACACTTGATCTTCACCAAAAGGATGAGAAGCAATTCCATTTTTTTTGGTTTTTTTTCGGGGGGAGGTTACTTAACCTCAGGTTCTTGAACTCCCACAATGCTTCTTTCTTTGCTCAAGTATGACACTCTACCACTTGAGCCATAGGTCCACTTCTGGCTTTTTGGTGGTTAATTCAAGATAAGAATCTCATGGACTTTTCTATTTGGAGTGGCTCAGACCACAGCCCTCAGATCTTAGCCTCCTGACTACCTAAGATTACAAGCATGAGCCACGGGCACATGGCTTGCTTTATTTGTTTGTTTGTTTATTTTTGAGACAAGGTCTTGCTGTATAGCCCAAAGTAGCATCGCAATTTCAATTTTGGATCCTATCGTGGCAGTGGTGGCACGTGCACATGCACATGCAGGTGTGCTTGTGCACGTGTGCACACAGACACACAGACATACACACAATCAGGCGCTCTTTCCTGGGGCCTGGATTCTATGTATGTGCTGCCCAGACTTGAGTTTGGTGAGGGCAGCTGCAACAGGGGCTGGGTCTGGGATGATAATGCCCAGTATTCTATGTACCCACGTTTGGGCATGTGATCCTCATCTGTATTTGGAAGCTCATGAGACAGTCTGAGAAGGAGAGCTGGGAGTCTCATCTTTGAGGGGGCACTGTTGACCTGGTCTGGTTTTTGTTTTTATTTTGTTGTTCTTATTAAGGTGTACATCCTATGAGTCAGGTAATGCTCTTTTTGGACAATGTCACCTCTTCTCTTGCTTTCCCTCAATTTCTCTCTTGCCCACAAGTTACACAGTTCATTTTTCCACATAGTGAATACTGAATGCCATGACTGCATCTGCTTACCCTCTTTCTCTTTGTATACTGTCTTTATTTCCTACCCCGCAAAGGGGGGAAAAAAAAAAGCAAAGCCAAATACCATCCCCACCAACATCAGTAACTAAAAATGTTTCCATTTCCTGGAGTTTGTTTCCATAAAAAGTATTTTACATGTTCAGAAAAGTTACACCTTTATCTTCCTCTCCTAGGAGTATCTTCCTGTAGTCCTTCAGTGTGGAAAGGCCTGGAGTTGTTTATAGATGATCACATCCAGTTATATTTTAGTTCTAGTTTCCACAGGGGGGAAAAAATAACTTGCACTGTTTGCCTTTGCGCTTGATTTACCTCATTTAGCATGATTTGTTCTACGTCCATCCATTTCCTTGCAGTTGGCAGAATCTCATTCTTGCTAATATGTGAGTAAAATTCCATTGTGTATGGTTACTGCCTTTTCTTGATCCACTCATCTGGGCTGTTTCCATACTTGGCTATTGTGTGGCGGCAATGGACATGGGTGTGCACGTGTCTTTCTTTCTTTTTTTTTTACCAGTCCTGGGGCTTGAACTTAGGCCTGGGCACTGTCCTTGAGCTTTCTCAAGGCTGGCGCTCGCTCTACCCTTGAGCCACAGCACCACTTCTGGCTTTTTCTATGTATGCAGTATCAAGAATCAAACCCAGGACTTCATGCAGGCTAGACAAGCACTCTACCACTAGGCCACACTCCAAGCCCTGCAGGGGTCTTTATGGTATCCTGACTTGTAATGTTCTGGGTAGATGCCCAGGAGTGGTATGGCTGGGTTGGAGGGAAGATCTACTTTTAGTTTTTGTAAATTGCTTTATTGTTGTTATAAAGATGGTGTACGGAGTACATTTCTTTTGTAGACAGCGCCACCCTTCCCTACTCTCTCCCAGTTTTTCCCTCCCATCTCACCCACAAATTGTACAGTTCATTTTCACCGTAGTGTCTAGTGAGTACCAATACTGCCTTCATTTACCCCTTGTTCGTTTCGGGGACTCCCCCTTTACCCTCCCCCAAACAGATAACTGAACCAACAAGACCAAAAGAAAACAAAAAACAGCAATGAAGAAAAAAAAAATCTCTCATTTCCCTTTCCTGGAGTTGGTTTCAATGAATACTAAGTTACACGATCAGATACACAGAGGCATGGTGCCTTTGTGTTCCTCTCCTAAGAATATCTTGCCTTGGTCTCACTGTGTGTGTTTGGGTTCTTTTGAGGAACCTCCTGACTGCTGCCAGAATAGTTGTACTAGTTTACATTCCCGCCCACAGTGCAATAAGTTCCCTTTTCCCCACATCCCTGCCAACATGTGTTGTTGCTCTCATTCACAATGTTGGCCAATCTAACTGGGGTGAGACGGAATCTCAGAATTGTTTTGATTTGCATTTCCTTTATGGCCAGGGACGATGAGCCTTTCCTCATGTGTCTGTTTGCCATTCTTACTTCTGAGAAGTCTCTCCTTAGAGCCTTTGCACATTTACTGATTGACTTAGTTTGGGAGGAGTGTTAATTTGGGGGCTCCTTGTATATTTTGAATAGTAAGCTTTTATTGGATGTATTGCTGGTAAAGATTTTCTCCCTGTCTGTTGACTGTCTTTCGAATTTAGTAACTATGTCCTTTGCTGTGCACAAACTTTTAATTTTGATGCAATCCCATTTGTCAAGTCTCTCTTCTATCTGCTGTGCTCCTAGGTTCTCTTCAAAAAGGTTCCTACTAGGCCTATAAGTTCTAATGTTTCTCCTACTCCAACTCGCAGTAGGTTGACACTTCCATGTCTGATACTGAGGTCTTTGAGCCACTTTGAGGTGAGGTTGATGCATGTGATAAGCAGGGACCCAGTTTTAGCTCCCTGCATCTGGATATCCAGTTTCCCTAACACCAGTTACTGAAGAGGCTGTCTTCCTTCTGTGCATCTTCTTGTCAGTTCCACTGGTCCGTGGCCGCCCCTTGGCCTCCCCGCCATAGTGTAGCAGTACCAGACTGCGCTGTGTATAAGGACCAGAGATTTATTGGCACGCAGCTCTGGAGGTTGGGAAGTGTGTCGAGGTCTTTTTTACAGCATTCTCCTTGGAAAAATGGCAAAAGAGTGGGAGGGGAGCAAGTGCGCACATGCAGGAGAGGCGCTGCCGGGTCCAGGAAGGCCTTTTGTAAGTCAGGAACCCCTTTCACAGTGGCGTTCCTCCACTCCCGGCGCCCTAACTGCTCTCAGAGGCCCCACCTCCACTAGGCCAGGGCCTGGAGGGGCAGACAACCAGACTGGCCCCCATGGCTGCTCAGAGTCAGCTCAGCCTGGGTTTAGCCAGTTCTCCAGGGAGCCCATTTCCTTCCAGCAGCTGCTAAGGTGCAAAAGTGAGACTCAGGCAGGCCACAGGGCACCAGTGGGCCTGGCATGAAGCACTAGAAGCAAGCAGTGGCCTCCTGACCATGCAGAAGATATGGGTACGCGAATGAGCCTCACTCCTTGTCCTGGTTCCCATATCTCTCACAGCAGCCCGTTTCATGGGAATCTGGGTGGGCAGCAAAGAAAAGGGAAGTGGTGGGGAAACGAGGAGGGAAGGAGCTTCGTGTGATCTGTCGTTGATTAAAAATTACAAGTGTACAGCTGCTAATTTACCTTCATTAAAGAAAAACTTCATTTGTGCAGTAATGCACCTTCTATCCGGTGAATATAATGTAACCCTTCTATTAATTATAATAAAAAAATAAAAACCCCAAAGTTCATCAGCTTCTTCCTAGCTATCAGGGGATTTATTTCACTGTTATGCAATTTGCCTTTATTTTTGTGAACAGTCTCAAGGATGCGTGGCAGTGGTGTGCCCTGATCTTGGCAGGAAAAGTTAATGTGCACGAGCTCTAAAATACATAGCTAAAATGGTTTTGAGAGAATTTAAGCATACTTCAGTTTGCCTTGATGTAATTAACTTGTATAGCATTTTTTCTTTTTTTAAATTTTTTTTCCCAGTCCTGGGCTTGAGCTCAGGGCCTGAGCACTGTCCTTGGACTTTCTCAAGGCTAGAGCTCTACCACTTGAGCCTCAGCACCACTTCCAGCTTTCTATGTACGTGGTACCAAGGAATCGAACGCTGGTCTTTGTGAATGCTGGGTGAGCACCCTACCACGAGGCTAGATTCCAGCGCCATATAGCATTCTTCTCTAGGTTTTGTCCATAGCACCATAGAAAAAATTGGTTTCAGCCAGGTATGAAACATTCTGATACATGTTCCACTTTTTGTGACTTTGAGCAGAGCTTCCTGAGACGTGTGGCATCCCCTGCTGTGCACACCTCACTGAAACCACCCTATGGGCGATTGCTCGCCTGTCTCTCCAAATCAAAGCTATGTGCTTGTTAGATTGTTCATTCAGTTATGACTGAGACCGGTGTTAATAGTGGGCATTTAAGTCATGTGTTTTAGGTACATGCCACAGTGTTTCTCCCCTCAGGTTTCCATCGACTCTCACCAAGAAAACATCCCTAGTGCAGCATTGCTTCTGCTCTCTGTGGAACCTGCAAGGATGATCCAGTAGGAGGCCGAGCTGGGCAGTGACAGGGCTGGCCACTGAAGGATGAATGGGGAGGAGGAGTTCTTTGATGCCGTCACAGGTGAGTGGTGTTTGGAGGCTGTGGGGTCCAGAGTGTGGGCCTGGCATGTGGGGTGTGGTCTGGCTTGGCCGAGCAAGGCCAGAGGGGCCTGATGCTGGCTGCCCTGTCTTGGATGAGGGGAACCTTGACCTTGCGGGGTGGGGTGGGTTTGAGGTTGGGGAGAGCATCCTTGTGGGTAGTTTTATTTGAAACCAAGTAAGAACTCAGTATTCTTCTGATAGCCTTACTTCAGCGAGACAGCAGGGCCTTAGAGCTGTCACGTTTGTACCGGGCCAAGTTGTAAAGCGGCTGTGAAATAGCTAGCTTGCCTTCGCAGCAGCTCTTGTTCTCTCCAAGTTCCGTTATTCTTACCTTTGGGGAGCCGTTCTGCTTGTGCCGGGTTGGAGCGAGTGCCACAGTGGCTGGCCTTGCCCAGGCTGCGGCCGCTGCTCCTTGGCCCCGGCCCGTGTCTCTGTGTCCCTCCGTGAGGGACATCTCTGCAGGAAAGGGAGCAGGCTGAGAGCATTTCCTCGTCCCGTGCTGCAGAAGCACCAACAGCAGATGTGAGATGTCCCCGCGGGCAGCTTTGAGGTGGCCTGAGGAGCTCTCTGCAGGGGCTGTCCACAGGATCTTTCCTACCGTGGGAGCTGCTCCCCGCTTGTGCAGATGCCTCTGCTGGAGCCTCCCTACTCTCCACCCGCTCTGGCGTGCTGTGAGCCATGCTCTGCATGCTGTTGGCGGATGTCATTGTTGACTTACTCTTCATGGTCCCAGGAGGGGACACTGAGCTCTTTCTTTATCATCTTCAAGGCTTCTCATTACTTGATGTCTGGGGTTCTGTGTGCATGTGCTCTGGGAGTCCCTCTTGTCGCAGAGCTTGCACGTTCTCAGTGGTACTTCTCCCTGAGGAAGGCCGGCCATCTGGGGGTCAGCCCGTCCCAGGGAGGCCAGTCTTGGAGCCCTGAGTCACCCAGACGAATGTAGAAGAAGTTCCCTCTCACCTGGGGACCCTTCCAACATTGTTGAACACACCATCTTGATTTAGCCCGGGGTTATTCAGGTAGATTCCAGCTTGACCTCCACCATGGCCCAGCAAGTATGGCGATGCCGCGGTGGCCAGCCATGACCCCTAGTGTTTGGAAAGAACAGCTAATTACTCCACACATGTCACTTACAAAGTACTCAGCCCGCGGTGCTCACGCCTGTCATACCAGCTAGCCAGGAGGCCGAGGATCTCAGTTCAAAGCCAGCCGGGCACGAAAGTCTGTGAGACTTTTATCTCTAGAAAACCAGGAGTGCGCTGTGGCTCAAAGGGGTAGAGCACTACACTTGAGCTGGAACACATAGGGACAGCACCTAGGCCCAGAGTTCAGACCCCACACCTGTCATCCTAGCTACTTAGGAGGCTGAGATCTGAGGCTCATGGTTCAAAGCCAGCCCGGGCAAGATTGTCTGTGAGATTCTGATCTCCAGATAAGCACCCCAAAAGCCAGAAGTGGAAGTATGATTCAAATGGTAGAGTGTTAGTCTTGAGCATAAAAGCTCAGGACATCGTCCAGGTCCTAAGTTCAAGCCCCAGGTTCAGTACAAGAAATACAAAATAACTTGAGCTGGGAATATGGCTTAATGGTAGAGTGCTCGCCTAGCATCCATGAATGAAGCCCTGGGTTCGATCCCTCACTCCCACATAAATAGAAAAAAAAATGCTTAGGGACAGTGCCCTGGCCCAGAGTTCGAGCACCGGGACCAACAAAAAAAAAAAAAAAAAGAAAGAAAGAAAGAAAGAAAGAAAGAAAGAAAGAAAGAAAGATTAGGCATGAGGCATGATAGTCACACATATAACCGTAGGGCAGGGGGCTAAGACTGAGGCCAGCGCCGGTACACAGGCTGGGATATATAGTGACTGTCTCAACTAAAGCAAACAAATGACAATTCTGTAGGGTTTTAGGGTTCTGTTCCCTGATCAGTCTCAAGTGGAGGCTTGACGTGGCTGTTTAAAAACTTGTCTTGCGCAGGCTTCGACTCTGATAACTCGTCGGGGGGATTTGCAGAGACAAGTCAAGTCCCTGGCATGATCGACCTGGACACCAGCAGAAGTAGCAGGAGTGGGAAGAGTGGGGAGAATGGAATCCACAAGCACAGGTATGCTGTGCCCTACGTGCATGCTCTTAGAATTTTCTGCAGTTGCCCCCAACAGATATTGCAGGGGTCACCTCTTAGGTCTCCTGAGTCCTGGGTGGCAGCAGCCTCTCCCTGCCCCCAGGCCTGGACTGGCTCCTCCAGGCAGCACTGAGTGTCCTGAGAGACTTGATGCTTTGGCGGGGCTGGAGACTGGCAGGTGTGGTTTTTTGACCCCCTCTGTGAATGAGGCTTCCTTCTTCCCTGCCCTGGAGCTGCTTGGGGTCAGGTATACAGCACACATGGTCGCTGGGAGCCAGGCCTTGCTGATTTCCTCAGATCCACCTGTTCCTCTGCAGGCAACGTGTTAATCCTTCTGTCCCTTCTGTGTCCTGGGGAGTGTACCGGCCACTGGCCCAGTGGGGCTTGAAAGGGTTTGGCTAGCTTGCTGCAGCACAGCCTCGTTTCTTCCCACAACGGCTCATCTCATGCAGATTCTGCTGGCATTGGCCTTACTCGAAGGCATCGACCTGTGTCGGGTAGTCACTGGTGGAGGCAGTGCTGAGTTGTGCTCGGTCTAGAACCTCCGGCCTCTCCCTGACCTCTGAGCGTGGGCCACTCGTGGCATGTAGGTCCCCTTGATGCCCCGCACTCTCAGGCTCCCATTGTCTTCTGTTCACCTGCTGAGCAAGGGCAGAGCGCCTCCTGCGTGCTGTGGGGCCAGGCCCTGGCAGCACCGGGCTTGCTCGGTGCACACTGCCTCCAGGCCTACCACTAGGAACTAGCTCATTCCCTGCTCTGGGGCCTCAGAGTGTCGACCTGGGGGCATGGGGGGCCTGGGGGTCTGGTGGGGGGTCATTTCTTTTTGCTAGGCACAGTGGCACTTCTCAAAGCCAGAGCTGATGGTGCCACCTCTGTCCTCAGCACAGAGCTTGGGCCAGAGGACCATGCACTGCCCTCACGCCTCTAGTTCTCAGCCACTCTGACTCGCACCCCTTCTGCTCACAGATGTGTC
This sequence comes from Megascapheus bottae, assembly GCF_031878675.1. NCBI lineage: Eukaryota > Metazoa > Chordata > Mammalia > Rodentia > Geomyidae > Megascapheus > Megascapheus bottae. The sequence goes on from NC_143526.1 coordinate 47,235,651, forward strand.
CCAGTGGTCACTGACCTTTAAGGTTGCCATTTTCTTAGGATGAGGGCCAACACTCTCCTAGCTCTTGTCCTGGGCAGCAGGGGTTATGCAAAGGCCTCGGATGCAGCCAACCCTGGCCATCCCAGGACCTCGTTCACAGAAAGCCCATGGCTGGGCGCTGCTCCCAGCTCAGGGAAAGAACCAGCTGCCTGGCCACTGCAGGGTTGGGGGCCAGACTCCAAGGTCACTGTAACTGGATGAGGAGCCCTTTAGGGCAGCAATGCAGCGAGCTTCTGAGGAAACCCAGCCGCACCTAGCTTCTCCAGGCATGCCAGAAGGCAGACGTACCACATTTAGGTCTCCTAGCTGAAAAGAGGAAGTTGCTCCTCTGAGTAAATGGAAGCACCTTGCTCTCTTCCCGCATTCTCACAGGACGGCGCTGCCTGCCCCCATGTTCACGAGAAGTGATTTCAGTGTGTGGAGTATACTGAAAAAGTGCATTGGTCTGGTGAGTTCACCTAGCTGCTGCTGCTGCTGCTGCTGCTGCTGCTGCTGCTGCTGCTGCTGCTGCTGCTGCTGCTCCTCCTCCTCCTCCTCCTCTTCCTCCTCTTCTTCCTCTCCTCCTCCTCCTCCTCCTCCTCCTCCTCCTCCTCCTCCTCCTCTTCCTCCTTCTTTATTTTTGGCCAGTGTTGGGTCTTGAAGTCAGAGCCTGGTTCTGAGTGCTGTCCTTTAGCTTTTTCACTCAAGACTGGCACTCTACCATTTGAACCACAGCTCCACTTTGACTTTTTGGTGGTTATTTGGAAATAAGAGTCTCAGGGACTTTTCTTCCTAGGCTGTCTTTGAACTTCAATCGTCAGATCTCAGCCTCCTGCCTTCTGAGTATCTAAGATTAAAAGGGTGAGCCACTGGTTCCTGGCTTGGACAGTTCTTTAGTAGACAACACTAACCAGGCGCCGGTGGCTCACGCCTGTAATATAGTTACTCAGAAGGCTGAAATCTGAGGAGTGTAGTTCACAGCCAGCTTGGGCAGGAAAGTGTGAGACTCTTATCTCCAATTAACCACCAGAAAACCGGAAGTGATGTTGTGGCTCATGTGGTAGAGCACTAGCTCACGCCTGCAGTCCTAGCTACTCCGGAGGCTGAGATCTGAGGATTGTAGTTCAAAGCCAGTCCAGGCAGGAAAATCTGGGAGACTTCTTAGATCCAATTAAGCACCAGAAAATTGGAAGTGGCACTGTGGCGCAAAGTGGTAGAGCACTAGCCTTGAGCTGAAGAGCTTAGGGACAGTGCACAGGCCCAGAGTTCAGTGACTGACCAAACTCACAAAAGTACAGTATTTAGACTCAACTGGTAGAGCTCTAGCCTTGAGAAAGCCCAAGGACAGTGCTTAGGCCCTGAGTTCAAGCCAGGACTTGCAAAAACAAAGAAGTAGAGCATTTAACTAGGAATTCCCGTGAGCTTATTACTGCTAGTTCAAGAAAATGTGCTGTACATATTTTTAAACAGCGTGGAATTAAGATAATAAAGCAGGAAAGGAACAAATCAACACGAGTAGGGATTTTGGGACTCTCAGTTATTTGGATTATGGAATGATAGTCCAGCAGGTGGCACTTTCTCCTGGTCCTGAGACATGTTTCCAGCATTTCTGAGTGCCCTCAGCTTTGTGTGTAGCCTGAGCATGTGCCCTCCCCACCCCGGCTCTGGCCTGCTCTTGCCCTACAACCTTGGGCTGTTTGTGGGGTCTCTGTGGACCAGGCATGTGACCAGGGTCCTGCTCTTTCTCAGGACTAGGCCTGCCCTGGGGTTCTGTGCTGAGTACACTGCCATCTCAGGGTTCTTGGAACAGATGTGACCGGGCAGCGACCAGCTTCCCTGAGCCTTCAGAGGCCTGATCCTTATCTCCAGAACGGACAAGGCCCACAAAAGCCTTAGTAACTCCACTTGAGTCAGCATCAGATCCAGAGCCATCCTTGACCCCAGAGTTTTTTTTCTGCCCAAGCCCCTTCCCAGAAGGTCTACCCTGGGAAGGCCTCACAGCCCGTGAGCATGAGCCCGCGGTGCCTGGGGGCAGGCACACCTCTGCACAGAGTGGAACAGTGTGGAGGGTCTTGCCTGCTGGCCGAGGCATTTCTGCGTGATCCTGGAAGGTTCTGGAAGCTCCGGAAGACTAGATTAGGGCTCCAGTGCTCACAGAATTGCGGTGGGGGGACACAGAGACAGCCCTGGGGACTTCCTCCATGCTTGCTGTGTCATGGGGCTTGGGAGGGGTCCTACACCTGGACAGCGGAGGAGGGGCAGGGGCAGGGGCCTGAAGATCTGTGGGTCTGACAGTTGAGGATCCGTGTGTGGGAAGTTCGGGGGCAGGGTGTGCCCCGTGGCACCAGGAAACTGACCAGACATCGTCCTGTATCCTCCTAGGAGCTGTCCAAGATCACGATGCCCATCGCTTTCAACGAGCCGCTGAGCTTCCTCCAGCGGATCACAGAGTACATGGAGCACGTGTACCTCATCCACAGAGCCTCGCGCCAGTCCCAGACCCTGGAGAGGATGCAGGTGGGCACTTTGGTGGTTTAATGCACGTGGCCTGTTGGGTGTGGGGACCAGGCATCCTGAGGCGGAGCGGGTGGCGTCATCCAGAAGCATGTTCCCTGCCCGTGTCTGGCAGCTCCTCCTGCAGTCTTCAGCCCCACGGCCTCACATCTGTGATGTTCACGTAGGAGTGTGGGTGTGTATATGTGTGCCTGCCTGAACACAAGTGAGCACGTGTGAGGGACACACACCTGTGAGTGCGGCATATTCCAGACTGACTGACGTTGCTGATGTGTGTGCACGGGGCCAACACATAGTTCCTTCTTTTTACAACCTGGAGGAAGTAGTGGGTGACAAGTGGCATCTCCCTGGAAGCCCTGGGATGGTGCGTGTGTTCCTGTGAGGGGTCAGCAGAGCCTGCATGCCTCGGGGCTCTGTGGGTGCCCCTGCCCGCGCCCAGGCCCCACTGCTCTAACTTAGCCTTGGTTGTTTGTAGTCTGTAGCTGCTTTCGCGGTCTCGGCAGTGGCTTCCCAGTGGGAGAGGACTGGAAAACCATTCAACCCGCTCTTGGGCGAGACCTATGAGCTGATCAGGTAAGAGGGCCCCTCACACGTGGTTGACAGATGCGTCCCAGACAACAGGGAGCCTGATTCTTTCAGCAGCACCACGGCTCCTCGGCTCTGGGGACATGCCTGGAATCAGGAGTCGCTGGTGTATTTGGGAGGCTGTAGATGTTGGTGTGGGGGGGGGCAAACACAGGAGGGAAAGCAATGGTGAAGACAGCACGCAGGGACTCGGGAGCGAAGCCTGGGCCCCCGGCAGGTGTGCACCCTGTGTAAGCAAGTGAGATTCAAGGGAGCTGTCACCAGTGAGCAGGTCTGGGCCTCGCCACACACCTGTGGGGAGGGCCCCAGCAGGTAGCCAGAGAGAGAAGATGAGCCGTGGAGGTGCGGTGGGCTGCCCAGGCCCGTTCCCACGCCCTGTCCTGCAGGGCTCAGGAATGGCTCGACAGGCCTGCCAGGTAGAACTGTCTGATGACACCTGGTCTCTGCGTGTGTATTTGTATGTGTGAGTGTGTGCTGGACTGGGGCCTGGGTGTTGTCAACTTAGCTTTTCCTACCACTTGAGCCACAGCTCCATTTCTAGCTTTCTAGTGGTTAACTGGAGAGAAGACTCTCATGGACGTTCTTGCCTGGGTGGGTTTGAGCCGTGATCCTTGGGTCTCAGCTTCCTGAGTAGCTAGGATGACGGGCAGGAGCCACCGGTGCCCAGTGTCCTGATTTTGACATCTGAAATTTGTCCAGCTCAGGGCACACAGGCCAGGGCAGTGCCCCTCGTGCGCGTACACAGCGTGCACCCCTCTACTCTTGTCCTTTGGCCCTGAGCCTGGAGCCCAGGCCCTGGAACTCAGCCCAGAGGTGGAGCAGGTAGATCCCAGGCCACCTCACTGCTGGCCTGGCCTCACTCCTAGCAGTCTAGGATTGGAATCCTCCTTCCAACTTGTCTATAAGGATAGTCTATGGAGCCGGGAGTTTGGCCTAGTGGTAGAGTGCTGGCCCGGCATGCACGAAGACCGGGGATTGACTCCTGGGTACCACATGCATAGAAAAAGCTGGAAGTGGTGCTGTGGCTCAAGTGGCAGACCCTTAGCCTTGAGAAAACCATAGGACAGTGCCCAGGCCCTGAGTTCAAGCTCCAGGACTAGCAAAAAAAAAAAAAAAAAAAAGAATATTCTATAGAATATGTAAATCACTGAAAAAATAAAAAAAGCAAGGTAGTAATGTGGTTCATGTGATGAGTGTGGTTCAAGTGTGCTTGAGTTACCACAAAAGAAAATCCAGAAAACAACACATAAAATACCCCATGAAACTCAGATGTTGTCCTGCAAAGCCCCGTTGTTGACGATTTGATAGATGGCCTTTCGTGTGTGACAGTGTTAATTTGTGACATCTGTCAGTATGTCATAATTACTGTCCCTTGTTACAGACTTCCAGAACTGCAGTTTCTCATGGATTAGTCGTTGTTGCAGCATTTCTGGGTCATGGTTTAACTGCAGCATTTTTTTTCTGTGTCATAAGTTAAAAGAATGCACTGGGCAACTGCTAGCATCTCAGACGTCACTATGAAGCTTGTGTTCTGTCTCCTGCTGATGAGTGATGGTGGGGCCTGGGTGCTGGTCTCCCCCCATGAGCCCTTTACTGTGGGCTCCGGGGGCCTACTGCCCTGACAGTCTGCCCATCAGTACCAGTCATCGGGCTGTGGGGCAGGGCTGTTGTTGTGATCAGTGCAGGCTCTCCTGACGTCTGCAGGGAAATCATGACCTTGAGAATGTAGGGAAATGCCACCTTTGTTTTCTCCTCTGCTCTGCTTCATCCTGAGGGTGCAGCCACTGGCCTGGCCTGCTCTGCCACCATCTGAGCCCTCGTGTATGCTCATGCCAGCTGCTACCTCGTGGTCTCTTAAGTCTGTCTGCCTTTGAGAAAGCCAAAGGGCTTGAGAGAGCGTGTCTTGGGGCCCGAGCAGCCCCCAGGCCACCTGGACTGTATGGCAGCCCTGCTTCTGCAGCAGAGACAGAGAACCAAGGCCCAAACAAGGTTTATCTGTTGTGGACACTGCTGAGCCAAGTCGCCCTCCCAGCCCTCTCTGCACCCCCGGTCACATGCTAAGCGCCAGGATTTGAGGCACTGATTTTTGCCTAGCTGTTGGAAAATTATTCAGATGCCTTGGAAAAGATAAGGCTGAGCAGGGAAAACTTTGTGGGCCATGGAAAAGAAGCTGATAGGATAGAAAGAATAAGAACCAGTTGAGACACTGAGTGGAAGAGGACAGGAGGAATCCTTAGCCTCTCGGGGCCTATCTTGGGTTCAAGTGGAGGTTCACACACTGAGAAGCAAACTCCCACCCTCAGCATGTCCCTTCCAGGCCCAGCTGGCTAGCGGGGGAGCCCGTGGGGCCAGGCTGCCCTGGCTTCATGCAGTGGCATAGACCAAGCATGTACAGTGTCTTTCAGATCCCTCTTGAGCAGCTAAAAATACAACTTCTTTTCTTAGACAAGTATTCATTTTGTAGATTACATACCTTGGCAGGCAACCTTTTAAAACCTAATTTTTCAACTTTCCTTCCTCTGTAATGATTGGGAATTCTGATTCCAGCTAAGTTAGTAATTATGTGGTTTAGCTTTTATAATTTTTAATGACTACAACTGTAGGTGTATTCGCAGTTCTGGGACAATTAAAAACTGACATTTTTATTGAATAGGAGAGTCTCTAAAAATCTTATTTCCTGGCCAGGAATATTTTAGGGTCTAAGACATTCCCTCATGGAAGTTCCGGCGCCTCATACGAGAGTAGACGCAGGAGCAGCCTCCGGAGGCTTCCAGCATAATCTCTGGGGTGCCAGGCGAGGAAATCCTTGGAGGAATGTGTGGGATTGGGGCTCAGCTTGATCTGAGGCCCGGCTGGTCACCTGCCAGGGCCAGTGTCTGAGGGTGAGCAGCAGGGTGGGGGGAGACCCCTCTCACGTGTGCTTTGAGCAGCTATGTGGCTCTCTACTCTTAGGAGACAGACAGAGTATGCCATGAGGTCACAGCCTATGGGTGCCTGGGGTCCAGAGCCTCTAAGCGACCCCAGAAGTTGTCCCCTGGGCCTTGGGCTGTGAGACCCTGTCATCCCGAGGGGTGAGGTGACCTCCTTTGTGGTTGCTGTCGTTAATGTGGTTTTTTCCTCTCCTTTTCTTTCCCACTTCTTTCTCTTCTCTTTTTGGACCCAGGGAAGATTTAGGATTCAGATTCATATCTGAACAGGTCAGTCACCACCCTCCCATTAGCGCATTTTATTCAGAAGGCCTCAACCAGGACTTCATGTTTCATGGCTCCATCTACCCGAAGCTGAAGTTCTGGGGCAAGAGCGTGGAGGCAGAGCCCCGGGGGACCATCACGCTGGAGCTGCTCAGGTGAGCGTGCAGGGCCGAGTCAGCCTGGGAGCCCGCCTGGTGCCGCCGTGGTCACTGGCCCACACTGCAGGACCCTGGAGACCTTTGGCCTCCCTCCTGTGCACGTCTCCCCTCAGCTGGCGGGCCCTCCCCCTTCCTCACACCACTGCTTTGGTCACTCACCGCCTGCTCTCCCCACCCCAAAACCACCCGAGGCAGGGCCGTCTGCACAACCACTCACTGCTCTGAGCGTGGCAGCAGCTTCCAGGCCCTGCCCGTCCCTGGGTGCTCCAGACTGACCAGGGCTATGTGGAATGCAGCATCGGACTCCCTTCCGGGCAGGAGTAGTGACTCAGAAGCCAGAGCAGGGACCCTCATACACATGCAGACCTGGCAGTGTGTGCAGGTGTGTGTGTATGTGTGGTGTTACACAAGGCTTGAATCCGGGGTGGGGGGGGGTAGATGGAAGGCCCAGCAGAGGCTTTCTGCAGCTGGACACTGTGGTTCAGCACCCATCTGAGGTGCTTCTGATCCAACAGAGAGTCTGTGGCAAATGCATGCCTTCCCGGCCCACAGCCCCACGCACACGCGTGACCTCTGCTGTGGGGCTCCCCTGGGGAGGCGTCCATACTGTGTGAGCTGTACTGCTCAGGGTCTCCCTCGTGTTTGAGTTCACATCCCTAGATGACTCTTTCTTTATTATTACTATTTTTTTTTTTTTGAGACACTTTCCCTAAATGGCCAGACTGGCCTTGAACGTGCATTCTCCTGCCTCTGCCTCCTGGGCATCTGTGATTGCAGGTGTGGGCCACACCACATCTGGCTCCCCCTGGCTGGCTGGTGACTTGCCAGTGCTCTGAGGACCTGTAAACCTGTCTCACCATCATTTGGGGACTGAGGTGTGCAGAGCTGAGAAGCTCGTTCATATGTTTGGGTTTTGTCTAGAAAACTCGAGAACTTCCCGATGTGGCCATGCAGTGTCCTTGCTCTAGCTAGTTTCTGCCCTTGGTCATGGCGCTTCCCTGTCCCCTCCCGAGGGTCCGTCTGCTGTCCGCAGGCCTTGCCCTTGGGGGGAGGCATTTTGGAGGATGAGGCATGAAGGAAGAAGGTGTGGAGTGTGTGGCCTCTCCTTGTGTCTCTGTGCATGTGTCCTTCCTGTTTGTGTGCGTGCACATGTGCCGTGGACACACGCAGTGCCAGGGCGGCCTTAGTACTGTCACTGCCGTGTTTTTCTTTTGACTGCTTCACGGGAAAGCCATTTCTCTTTGACTCCATCTTCCTTTATTGCTTATTAACTTGTCCTGACATTTAAGCAGAAAGCTTTGTTGATACTACAAAGGAAAGCAGAAATACATTTCAAACACATGCTAACGAAATAGCCTACTCCAGAGGGACTTCAAAGTGCGGCTGCTCTTGTTGGCTCCCTCCTGGCTCTCTGGTTTCATCTGTTCTGGGTCACTCAGGGTCGCACAGGAGATGTGCTTCCTTGCCCTGACCTGCCCGTTTGGATGCCTCTTCAGGCATGATGAAGCCTACACCTGGACCAACCCCACCTGCTGTGTGCACAATGTCATCCTGGGGCAGCTGTGGATCGAGCAGTATGGCACCGTGGAGATCCTGAACCATAGGTATGCCACCGCGCCTGCCTGAGGATGGCAAATTGACTTATCAAAGTTTAAACCTCAACGCTGGGTGCCGTGGCTCATGCCCGTAATCCCAGCTCCTAAGAAGGCTGAGATCTAAGGATCATGGTTCAAAGCTTGCCCAGGCGCTAAAGTCTCTGAGACTATCTCCATCAGACTTTATTTCTACCAGAAAACCCTAAGTGGCGCTGTGGCTCCACGTGGTAGAGTGATAGCCTTGAACTGAAAAGCTCAGGGACAATGCCCAAGCCTAGAGTTCAAGCCCCACAACTGACAAAAAAAAAAAAAAAAGGAAGTGGCTCAAGTGGTAAAATGCTGGCCTTGAACCAAAAAGCTCAGTGACAGCACTGAGGCTCAGAGTTCAAGCCCCGTGACAGACCAAAAAAAAAAAAAATATATATATATGTATATATATATATATATATATATATATATATTTGAGATATAATTTACAAATCACAAAGCTGACCCTTTTATCCTTTTATTTTTTTGCCAGTCCTGGGGCTTGAACTTAGGGTCTAGGCATTGTCCTTGAGCTGCCGCTGTCACTGCCGCCGCCGCCGCCTCTGCCTCCTCCTCCTCCTCCTCCTCCTCCTCCCCTTCCTCCCCCTCCCCCTCCTCCCCCTCCCCCCCTTCTTCTTCTTCTTTTGTGGGTCATGGGACTTGAACTTGGCCTGGGTGCTATCCCTGAGCTCTTCAGCTCAAGGCTAGTTCCCTACCCTTGAGCCAAGCCTCACTTCCCGTTTGCTAGAGGTTAATTAGAGATAAGAGTCTTAGGTCCTCTTGTACCTAGGCTGGCTTTGAACCTTGATCCTCAGATCTCAGCCTCCTGAGTAGCTAGGATTACAGGCGTGAGCCACCGCCACTGCTCGCTCAGCAGTCCTTGAGCTTTCTCAAGGGTAGCACTCCACCTCTTGAGCTACAGCACCACTTCCAGCTTTTTTTTTTCTTCCAGTCCTGGGCTTGAGCTCAGGGCCTAACCACTGTCCCTGGACTTTCTCAAGGCTAGAGCTCTACCACTTGAGCCTCAGCACCACTTTCGGCTTTTTTCTATATGTGGTACCGAGGAATCGAACCCGGGTCTTTGTGCATGCTAGGCAAGCACTTTAACCACTAGGCCAAACTCCCGGCCCGACTTCCAGCTTTTTTGTGTATATGATACAAGGAATTGAACCCAGAGCTTCATACCTGTTAGACAAGCACTCTTACCAGTAGGCCATACTCCCAGCCCAAAGCTGACCCATTGTAAATGGGTCCTTGCTGTTAGGAAAATGGAGGAGAAAGGTAGGAAACAGGCCAGACTCGATGTTCCACAGATGAGGACTGTTTATTGATAAGTAGCAAGGAACACAGCTTTCCTGTGAGCAGGACAGAAGCAGGGTTTCATGAGGTCAGCAAGGAGGTAGAGGTTCATGCAAAAGCTATTAGGTCTAGGGAGGTGGGGGGCTTTTCGCCTGGGCCCATGACGGAATGTCTGCAGGGTCAGGCAGTCTACGCTTAGGGCCTGCCTGGTATCTGTATGCACCTAGTAAGATGGGGTGGGGGTCCGTCCTTTGCTCATAGGACACTTGAGTAAATTGCCTGCTGTGGTGTAAGTCATACCACAAACTCATGTTAGGGTCTCTCCACCACCCCAGAGAGGTCCTTGAATGCTGGCTGACACTGTGTGCCCCCACCCTCCCCAACCAACCTGGTCATTTTTTCCTCCTTAAATTGGCCTTGGGATGTTTACATTGTAACAGATGCCTGTATGTATCTTTCCACAGAACCGGAGATAAGTGTGTCCTGAACTTCAAACCATGCGGACTGTTTGGGAAGGAGCTGCACCGAGTGGAAGGGTACATTCAGGACAAAAAGTAGGTATACACACTGTGTCCATGGGCTCTGTGACCCTGGATCTATGTCCGTGGGCTTTGTGTCTGTGGGCTCTGTGACCCTGGACTCTGTGTCCGTGGACTCTATGTCCATGGGCTCTGTGTCTGTGGGCTCTGTGACCTAGGACTCTGTGTCCATGGGCTGTGTCTGTGGGCTCTGTGACCCTGGACTCTGTGTCCGTGGGCTGTGTCTGTGGGCTCTGTGTCCGTGGGCTCTGTGACCTAGGACTCTGTGTCCATGGGCTGTGTCTGTGGGCTCTGTGTCTGTGGGCTCTGTGTCCGTGGGCTCTGTGACCCTGGACCCTGTGTCCGTGGGCTGTGTCTGTGGGCTCTGTGTCTGTGGGCTCTGTGTCCGTGGGCTCTGTGACCTAGGACTCTGTGTCCATGGGCTGTGTCTGTGGGCTCTGTGTCTGTGGGCTCTGTGTCCGTGGGCTCTGTGACCCTGGACCCTGTGTCCGTGGGCTCTGTGTCTGTGGGCTCTGTGACCCTGGACTCTGTGTCCGTAGGCCCTGTGACCCTGGACTCTGTTTCTGTGGGCTCTGTGTCCGTGGCCTCTGTGACCCTGGACTCTGTGTCCATAGGCTCTGTGTCCGTGGGCTCTGTGACCATAGGCTCTGTGACCCTGGACTCTATGTCCGTGAGCTCTGTGTCTATGGGCTCTGTGTCTGTGGGCTCTGTGACCCTGGACTCTGTGTCTGTAGGCCCTGTGTCCGTGGGCTCTGTGACCCTGGACTCTATGTCCGTGGGCTCTGTGTCCGTGGCCTCTGTGACCATAGGCTCTGTGACCCTGGACTCTATGTCCGTGGACTCTATGTCCGTGGGCTCTGTGACCCTGAACTCTGTGTCCGTGGACACTCAGCAAATTGCCAGCATATTCTCCCCTCTCCTCCAGTTGATTACGTTCAGTGTCTCAAGTTTCTCAAATTTTTTTTTTCCAGTGTGGGGTTTGAACCATATATAAGGAAATTTCTTCTCATTCCTGACATGAAGGAATTAGGAGCATTACCTGTTGAGACAGTCTGCAAAATGCTGTGAGGTTCTAAAGTGCAATTTTTATTTTTTGTCAGTCATGGTACTTGAACTCAGGGCCTGGGTGCTATCCCTGAGTGAGCTCTTTTTGCTCAAGGCTAGCTCTCTACCACTTTAAGCCAGAGCTCCACTGTGGTTTTCTGCTAGTTAATTGAAGACGAGTCTCACGGACTTTCCTGCCTAGGTTAATTCGTGATCCTCAGATCTCAGCCTCTTGAATAGCTAGGATTATAAGCATGAGCCATTAGATGCAGTTGGTTTTGTTGTTGTTTGTTTTTCCAGTCCTGGGGCTTGGACTCAGTGCTTAGGCACTGTCCCTGAGCTTCTTTTGCTCAAGTCTAGCACTTTACCACTAAGCCGTATTCCCAGCCCTAAAATGTGTGTGTGTGTGTGTGTGTGTGTGTGTGTGTGTATATATATATATATATATATATATTTTTTTTTTTTTTTTGGTCTGCCATGGGACTTGAACTCTTGGCCTGGGTGCTGTGCCTGAGCTCTTCAGCTCAAGGCTACCACTCTACCCCTTGAGCCACAGTGCTATTTCTGGTTTCTGGTGATTAATTAGAGATAAGACTCTCATGGACTGGGGCTGGGAATTTGGCCTAGTGGTAGAGTGCTTCGCATGCACGAAGACCTAGGTTTGATTCCTTGGTACCACATACATAGAAAAAAGCTGGAAGTGGTGCTGAGGCTCAAGTGGTAGAGCTCGAGCCTTGAGAAAGACCAAGGACAGTGCTCAGGCCCTGAGCCCAAGCCCAGGACTTGAGAGTCTCATGGACTTTTTAGTGCTGGCTTTGACCCTCGATCCTCAGATCTCAGCCTCCTGAGTAACAAGGATTACAGTCGTGAGCCACTGCACTTAAAATGCCAGTTCAGGGGCTTGAGTCATGGCCTGAGCACTGTCCTTGGCTTTTCTCAAGACTAGAGCTCTACCACTTGAGCCACAGCAGCATTTCTGGCTTTTTCTGTGTATGTGGTACTGAGGAATCAAACCCAGTTCTTCATACTTGCTAGGCAAGCACTGTACAACCAGGCCAAACTCCCAGCCCCAAAATGCATCAGTACCCAGTTGAGGAGCTGAGTGTCCAGGCATGTGGTTGCAATAGCTCCTAAGCAGGTCTTGAACACCCTTTTCTACAGTAAGAAGAAGCTGTTTATGATCTATGGCAAGTGGACAGAATGCTTGTGGGGCATAGATCCTGCTTCATACGAGTCCTTCAAGAAGCACGAGAGGAGAGGTGATCACCCAAGGAAAGCCAGGCTGGTGAGTGCTGCCCTGACAGGCGTGGTGGGTGAGGGCGGGGCCCGCAGCTCTCTGGGAATGGTCTGCCTTGTCTTCCACCTGTGAGGAAGTGAGTGCCTTGACTCTAGCCAGGAGAGACACTGGTGGTCCCTGCGTGTCCGAGTGGACCCCTGTCTGACGGGACCTTCTGTCCTTGGTCTCTGTGCTTCCTCCTGTTGCTGGAGCCTCCAGGGACCTCTGAGAAGCCCGTGTCTTGTAAAGTTGGGCTGCATTCTTTTTAATAAACCCCTCTTTCTTTTCTTGGGTCGGGCTGGACCTATTTAAGAAGCCATGTGGGGGCCGGGAGTTTGGCCTAGTGGTAGAGTGCTTGCCTAGCCTACATGAAGACCCGGGTTCGAGTCCTTGGTACCATGTACATAGAAAAAAGCCGGAAGTGGTGCTGAGGCTCAAGTGGTAGAGCTCTAGCCTTGAGAAAGTCCAAGGACAGAGCTCAGGCCCTGAGCTCAAGCCCAGGACTGGCAAAAAAAAAAAAAAAGAAGCCATGTGGATTTTGTGTCTGTTTTTGCTCAGGCACTGGATAATATATCCAACAGCCAGAAAACATTACCCCCCCCCCCTCAATCTTTGGAAAGCTGCTGGTTTTAAAATTATCGGTGAGCTTAATATGAAAAGTGAGAGTCCAGGGGCCGGGAGTTTGGCCTAGTGGTTAAAGTGCTTACCTAGCATGCATAAAGCCCTGGGTTCGATTCCTCGGTACTACATACATAGAAAAAAGCCGGAAGTGGTGCTGAGGTTCAAGTGGTAGAGCTCTAGCCTTGAGAAAGTCCAAGGACAGTGCTCAGGCCCTGAGCTCAAGCCCAGGACTGGCAAAAAAAAAAAAAAAAAAAAAAAAAAAAGAAAAGTGAGAGTCCAGGAGTGTGGCCTAGTGGTAGAGCGCTTGCCTGGCATGCAGGAAGACCTAGGTTCGAGTCCTTGGTACCACATACATAGAAAAAATTGGAAGTGGTGTTCATGTGGTAGGAAAGCCCAAGGACAGAGCCTAGTCCCTGAGTTCAAGCCCCAGGAATGGCAAAAGAGAGAGGGGGGGGGAGAGGGAGGGAGAGAGAAAGAGAGAAAGGAAGGTGATAGTTCAAAAGAGGTGTCAGCAGCAGCCGGGCTCGGTATCTCACACCTGTGATCCTAGCTACTCAGGAAGCTGAGATATGAGGATCACGGTTCAAGGCCAGCCGGGGCACTAAAGACGATGAGACTCTGATCTCCAATAACCACTAGAAAACGGGAGGTGGTGCTGTGGCTCCAGGGTTAGGGCGGTAGCCTTGAGCTGAAGAGCTCAGGGACAGCCCCCAGGCCCAGAGTTCAAGCCCCAGGACCCACCAAAAAAAAAAAGAGGTGTCATCCTTTCTAGATAATGGGGAGACACCAAACCTGATGGTTCAGGTGTGCTGTAGGCATCTTTTCTAATAATTTCTTAAGAAGGAACATTCCAGAGCGCTAGGCGGATTGGGATGGTAAGCCCCTGTGTAGGGCCTCGTGCAGCTTGGCCGCCGTTGCTGCTCATTTGGGTGGCATGCCGGTGCGTTTGGGTGAGGCCCTGCTCACCAGGGGAGGGCAGAGCGTCCACCCTGTGTCGCTAGTTCTTCTTACAGACCCCGGACCCCAAAGACAAGTGCAGCAGGTGCAGCTGAGACAGGAAGTTGGGCGGCTTTAGAGGGCCCAAGCCACTCAAGCTGCCTATTGTGGCTGCTTCTGGGCCTAGGTCAGGTGGCTCATTGGGCTGTGCTTGTGTAGTGGGTGCTGCAGCTGGCAGGCAGGCAGCGGCACCCTATGTGCTCCTGCTGTAGGAGGAGAGCTCTGCGGGCAGTGCAGCCTGGCCCTGCAGAGGGCGGGGAGCAGGGCTGCCTCGTTCCCACACACGGAGGTGTTGGTCATCAGCGGACAAAGCCGTGTTGCTGCTTGGTTTGTTTTTGAAAAGGAGCTCTGGATGTGCGGCTCCAGTGGTGGAGCTGTTGTCCATCAAGCGCGTGAGCCTGAGTTCAGAGCCCAGGCGAGGCTCTGAGCCCCGGGCTCTGTGGGTCTCTGCACCGGCATCCCGTTTCAGAACGATGGCCCCGAGAAAGTGGACAGCAGCGTGGATGGTGACGTGGCGGACGACGTGCCTGTGGCTCAGGAGACTGTGCAGGTCATCCCTGGCAGTAAGCTGCTCTGGAGAATCAACAGCCGCCCCCCCCACTCTGCCCAGGTCTGTGTGTCTGCCCCCCCCCCCCCCGGCCCGTCCCTCCACTCCACCCAGGTCTGTGTGTCGGGACCCCCAGCCCTGCCCTGCTGCAGCACCTGGGTGTTTCCAGTGCAGACCTGTTTACACTCCCTACCCAGGCCCTCAGCTCTTTCTTTCTGTCTGTCTGTCTGTCTGTCTGTCTGTCTGTCTGTCTGTCTGTCTGTCTGTCGTTCCTGGGGCTCTGGGCCTGGGTGCTATCCCTGAGCTCTTCAGCTCAAAGTTACTGCCCTACCCTTTGATCCATAGCCATTGTCTAGTGGTTAATTGGAGGTGAGCCTCATGTTCTTTAGTGCCTAGACTGGCTTTGAACCTCGATCCTCAGATCTCAGCCTCCTTAGTAGCTAGGATTGCAGGAGTGAGCCCCGGCCCCGGCCTCTCCTGCCTTCTTGAAGCAGAAGTCCTCATGTGGACTTGTGGCCATGTCTGTGCCACTGGCACCGCAGTCCCCTCCGGCATGGCAGCCTCACTGCCCCATGCAGACACACTGCGGTCCCTGGCCATGGACTGGAACTTGAACTCAGGGATCTCGGATTCACTCAGTTACCGCTGGTGCTTCACTTCTGGAGCCACACCTCCAGGCCAACTTTTTTTTAGTTAAAGAATTTATTCACATTGATTTTTACGTCATGTTTCAAATGAGGTGTTTAGCAAGCAAGTATTCAAGAAGGGGATCTCTGTATAATCACTGGCACTTAGATTTTAGAACATAGTTAAAACTAGGCTGAGGGTTTGTATGTCATAGACACATATTTGTGTTTCTATTTCCAATTCCATGTCCATAGCATTGGGTATGCAAATATTGAGTCATCGCTCTTGTACTATGTGGATACCATGTACCTTTTGTTCCTTTGGTCTTCACTTGTCTCACTCAACATGATTCGCTCTAGATTCATCCACTTCCCTGCGAATGCCATTATTTTATCTAGTCTGTTGGCTATGTAGAATTCCATTGTGTAGATTTACCACATTTTCTGTATCCATTCATCTGCAGTAGGGCATCTGGATTGTTTCCATCACCTGGCTATTGTGAATAGTGCAGAGATGAACATAGCTGAGCAGGTGTCCTTATCATACCTTGGGTCATGATGTTCAGGGTAGATGCCCAGGAGTGGTATGGCGGGATCGTAGGGAAGGTCTATTTTCAGTTCTTTAAGAAACCTCCACACTGCTTTCCAGAGTGGCTGAACTTCCTTACAATCCCACCAGCAGTGCAGTAGGGTTCGTTTTTCTCCACAACCCCGCCAGCAACTGTCATTGTCTGAATTCAAAGTCATGGCCATTCTTGTTGGGGTAAGGTGGTATCTTAGAGTTGTTTTATGACCATGGATGATGAGCATTTTCTCATATGCTTTTCTTCCATTTTAGCCTCTTTTTTTGATAAGTCTCTCTTTAGTGCCCTTGTCCATTTAGTGATTGGTTTGTTGGGTTTGGGGGGGATTAGTTTCTTGAGTTCCCTGTAGATACTGGATATTAAGCATTTGTCAGATGTATTATTGGTAAATATCTTTTCCCAGTTGGTTGGCTGTCTTTCTACTTTAGTAGCTATGCTTTTATTTGTGGAGAAACTCTATTTTTAGGTAGTCCCATTTATCAAGTCTCTCTCCAATCAGTTGTGACCCTGGGATTCTGTTCAGGAAGTTTTTGCCTGTGCCTATGAGTTCCAGTGTCTCTCCTACTCTATCATGTAACCGTTTCAAGGTTTCAGGTCTGATATTGAGGTCTTTGATCCATTCTGAGTTAATGGTTGTGCATGGCGAAAGGCTAGGATCAATTTTTAGTTTTCTGTATGTCGCTGCCCAGTTTTGCCAGCACCAATAATAGGCTGTGTTTATTCCACTGTATATCTTTGGCTCCTTTGTCAAATACAAGTTGACTATAGGTATGTGGTTCTATTTCTGGGTCTTCTATTCTGTTCCACTGATCTTCTGGTCTATTTTTGTGCCAGTACCAAGCTGTTTTGTTTGAAGTCTGGTATTGTAATACCACCAGCATTGCTCTTTTTGCCTAGAATTATTTTGGCTATTGTAGTCTTTTCTTGTTCCATATGAACCTTTGGATTATATCTTCTATTTCAGTAAAGAATGTCTTTGGGATTTTGATGGGATTGCGTTGAATTTGTTTATCAATTTTGGCAATATGGCCATTTTCACTATATTGGTTCTCACTACCCATGAACATGGATGTCTTTCCATTTTCTGGTGTCCTCTTTAATTTCTTTTGTTAGGCTTTTATAGTTTTCATTAAATAATTTCTTTACATCTTTGGTGAAGTTAATTCTTAAGTATTTTATTCTTTTGGGGGCTATTGAGAATGGGATCATTTTCTTGATTTGGCCTTCTATTTGTGTATTGTTGGCATACAAGAAGGCAACTGACTTCTGAAGGTTAATTTTATATCCTGCCACTTTGCTAAAGTGGTTTATTAATTCTAGGAGTTTGGGAGTGGAGCTTATTGGGTCACTCAGGTAGAGGATCATGTCATCTGCAAATAAGGATAGTTTAACTTGCCTTATTGCTCTGGCTAAGAGTTCCAGCACTATACTTGAAGAGAAGTGGAGAGTGGCCAGTCAACTTTTTTGCTGGTTAATCGGATATAGAGTCTTGTGGATTTTTCTTTTGCCAGTGCTCAGGGCCTGAACACTGTCTTTGGGTTTTCTCAAGACTAGACGCTCTACCACTTGAGCCACAGCACCACTTCCGGCTTTTTTCTATATATGTGGTACTGAGGAATCGAACCTGGGTCTTTGTGCATGCTAAGCAAGCACTCTACCACTAGGCCAAACTCCCAGCCTCTTTTTTTTTTTTAATTTTTAAATTTAATTTTACTTTTTGATGGTACTGGAGTTTGAATTTCAGGCTTTACTATTGCTAGGCAGACCCTCTGCCATTTAAGCCATGCTTCCAGCCCTTTAAGTAATTTTTCAGGTAAGTCTTACTTCTCTGCCAAGAACTGGCCTCAGAACTCAGCCCTGTGGGACCTGGTTCCTGCACACCTGGGGTTGCTGTCGTCTCTCATCATGCCAGCCTGTTCTTTGACATGGAACCTTCCTTTCTGCTGCGCCGGGCTCTTGCCTAGATTCCGTCGTTGCTGCCTGTGCAGCTGGGATCACAGGCACCCTTCCTTATGCCATGCCGACAGCTTTACTACATGCGCGATAGTTTATACTGCATATGTTATATTACTTACATGTCAACATGTGTAATATATGATGAGCGTAGCAGTGGATTAGGGGACATGCTATCATTTTAACATCCATTATGTGTTGTTATTTGTATCTAAAGTATGTGCAACTTATAGGTCTTCGTGGTACTGTTACGTGTATCCATGCAGCAGCATAGTGTAAACAAAGGACTGTGCGCCCAGGAGGGCGGCGCGTGAGCATGGTCGGGCGCGTGAGCGCGGTCGGGCGTGTGAGCACGGCCGGCGCAGCCTCCCGCTGCTGTTCAGTACTACTGCCAATCCTGCCGTGCTCTTCTGAGAAACTATGCTTAACGTTTTTCAGGGCACAGTGCGAGCCAGGCACCAGCCACTTGGGCTTGCAATCCTAGCTTCCAGGAGGCTGAGATCTAAAGATGCAGTCTGAAGCCTGCACAGAAAAGTTGGTGAAACTGACGTCTCCAGTTAACCACAAAAAGCTGGAGGTGGAGCTGTAGTTCAAGTGCTAGAGAGCTAGCCTTCAGCATAAAAGCTCAGGGCAGCACCTGGACCCAGAGCTCAAGCCCCAGGACCACCAAAACAAACAAACAAATGCACTCAGTGTTATGGGACCCTCTGCGTGCTAGGCACAGGGAGTAGATTAAGGCCGGCCGGCAGGCAAAGCCCAGGCCAGTGGCAGTGAGGGCCACAAGTGCCCCGGAGGGCTGGGAAAGTGTGGCCTGGGCAGGAGGGCAGGGAGGCAGCCCTGACAGGGAGCAGGGCGTGCCCAGGGGCTGCCTGGGTGGAGCCCCCAGGGGCAGACGGGTGTGTGACCGGCCCAGGCTTGGGGGGGGTAATGGTTGGTCTCAGGGGACCTTGGTTCTTGCTCTGAGTGACTGGGGCACATGTCCAGAAAATCCACAGTGGAATTCATTTCCTGTGGCCCTTGAGCTGTGTGCTGCTGAGACACTGCGGCAGGCAAACGAAGAGGCAGGGGTAGGAGCAGAGTTAGCCCTGGAGGACCAACTGGAAGACAGTGCCTGGGGTGTGCCATGTTTCGGGGTTTGTCTCAGGCCGGGAGAGAGAGGGCACAAGGATGAGTATGGGGGTCCAAGGAGTACCTGGCATGCCAAGCTGGCAGGTGAGGGGGCCAGGGCCTGCAGAGGAGCCCATGGGCTGGGCGGGCGAGGGGGCCGGGGCCTGCAGAGGAGCCCACGGGCTGGGCGGTGGGCACTCAGGCAGACGCACTCCAGGGAGCTGCTGGCAAGGGCACAGTTGGCATGGCACGTGTGTCCACAGATGTACAACTTCACCAGTTTCACTGTCAGCCTCAACGAGCTGGAGGCGGGGATGGAAAAGACACTGCCGCCCACAGACTGCCGCCTGCGCCCCGACATCCGCGGCATGGAGAATGGCAACATGGGTAGGCGCTGGGGTGGGGCTCGGGGGCAGCTCACAGGCAGCCCCGTTGGCAGGCACAACCTGGCACGGTGCTGCCCAGCCTGCCGTGAGCTCTCATCTCTTCGTGGCACCAGCCAGTCCCCCTGTCACATTCATTGAAGATTGTAAACCAATTTGAAAAGGTGTAGCTCAGTCGGTGGCCAGGTCGCCTGTGCAAGGCCTTGAGTTCAGTCCTTAGTACTGCCAAAACCAACTGACACTACAAGCTCACTGTCCACGTAGCTACACGCATGGGCCCTCGTCCTGCTGGCTCTCTCTAGCCAGGCCCAGGCAGAGGTACTTTGCCACCGGCATGCTTGGACTGGGTGTGTGTCTGCTCAGGTTCTGAAGTGACAGCACACCCCCTGGCTCCCAGGGTCTACCAGCTCCGTGGCGGAGCCCCTGGTGGGAGCGTGGCTGGCCCTCTCCTTCCTGGCCTGGCTGGGAGGGAAGCAGACACTCAGAGCAGAACTGCATTTTCTATCCCTCTCGGGAACTGGCAGGCTCTGTTCTGTGCCCAGAATGCACACCGTCACCTGCCAGGTCAGGGCTGAGTGGACTCATCAGCTGAGCAAAAGCTTGTCCTGGGTGGGGCAGAGGCACTCAGCCTCAGTGTCTGGACCCCACTTGGCCTCCTAGGACCAGCATTTACCACCAAACTGGGACCTATCCTCTAGCGGGGATGGGGGTGGGGCATCTCTGACCCAACTGGTCTCAGGTCTGTTTGCTTGGACCCAGATCTGGCCAGTCAGGAGAAGGAGCGGCTGGAGGAGAAGCAGAGAGAGGCCCGCAGGGAGCGAGCCAAAGAGGAGACAGAGTGGAGGACCAGGTGAGTCGGGGCACTGAGGGCTCTCCACACACCTGGGGACAGGGAGGAGGGCTCTCCACACACCTGGGGACGGGGAGGAGGGCTCCCCACACACACCTGGGGACGGGGAGGAGGGCTCCCCACACACCTGGGGACAGGGAGGAGGGCTCCCCACACACCTGGGGACAGGGAGGAGAGCTCCCCACACACCTGGGCATGGGGAGGAGGGCTCTCCACACACTTGGGGACAGGGAGGAGCGCTCTCCACACACCTGGGCACGGGGAGGAGGGCTCTCCACACACACCTGGGCACGGGGAGGAGGGCTCTCCACACACAACTGGGCATGGGGAGGAGGGCTCTCCACATACACCTGGGCATGGGGAGGAGAGCTCCCCACACACACCTGGGGACGGGGAGGAGGGCTCTCCACACACCTGGGGACGGGGAGGAGGGCTCCCCACACACACCTGGGGATGGGGAGGAGGGCTCCCCACACACCTGGGGACGGGGAGGAGGGCTCTCCACACACCTGGGGACGGGGAGGAGGGCTCCCCACACACACCTGGGGACGGGGAGGAGGGCTCCCCACACACCTGGGGACAGGGAGGAGGGCTCCCCACACACCTGGGCATGGGGAGGAGGGCTCCCCACACACACCTGGGCATGGGGAGGAGGGCTCCCCACACACACCTGGGGACGGGGAGGAGGGCTCCCCACACACACCTGGGCATGGGGAGGAGGGCTCCCCACACACACCTGGGCATGGGGAGGAGGGCTCCCCACACACACCTGGGCATGGGGAGGAGGGCTCCCCACACACCTGGGGACGGGGAGGAGGGCTCCCCACACACACCTGGGGACGGGGAGGAGGGCTCCCCACACACCTGGGGACGGGGAGGAGGGCTCTCCACACACCTGGGGACGGGGAGGAGGGCTCCCCACACACACCTGGGGACGGGGAGGAGGGCTCCCCACACACCTGGGGACAGGGAGGAGGGCTCCCCACACACCTGGGCATGGGGAGGAGGGCTCCCCACACACACCTGGGGACGGGAAGGAGGGCTCTCCACACACCTGGGGACGGGGAGGAGGGCTCTCCACACACACCTGGGGACGGGGAGGAGGGCTCCCCACACACCTGGGGACAGGGAGGAGGGCTCCCCACACACCTGGGGACAGGGAGGAGAGCTCCCCACACACCTGGGCATGGGGAGGAGGGCTCTCCACACACACCTGGGCATGGGGAGGAGGGCTCTCCACACACTTGGGGACAGGGAGGAGCGCTCTCCACACACCTGGGCACGGGGAGGAGGGCTCTCCACACACACCTGGGCACGGGGAGGAGGGCTCTCCACACACAACTGGGCATGGGGAGGAGGGCTCTCCACATACACCTGGGCATGGGGAGGAGAGCTCCCCACACACACCTGGGCATGGGGAGGAGGGCTCTCCACACACCTGGGGACGGGGAGGAGGGCTCCCCACACACCTGGGGACGGGGAGGAGGGCTCTCCACACACATCTGGGCATGGGGAGGAGGGCTCCCCACACACCTGGGGATGGGGAGGAGGGCTCCCCGCACACCTGGGGACAGGGAGGAGGGCTCTCCACACACATCTGGGCATGGGGAGTAGGGTTCTCCACACACCTGGGCATGGGGAGGAGGGCTCTCCACACACTTGGGGACAGGGAGGAGCGCTCTCCACACACCTGGGGACAGGGAGGAGGGCTCTCCACACACACCTGGGTATGGGGAAGAGGGCTCTCCACACACATCTGGGCATGGGCAGGAGGGCTCTCCACATACACCTGGGCATGGGGAGGAGGGCTCTCCACATACCTGGGGACGGGGAGGAGGGCTCTCCACACACCTGGGCATGGGGAGGAGGGCTCTCCACACATACCTGGGCATGGGGAGGAGCGCTCCCCACACACGCCTGGGCATGGGGAGGAGGGCTCTCCACACACCTGGGGATGGGGAGGAGGGCTCTCCACATACCTGGGGACGGGGAGGAGGCTCTTCACACACGCCTGGGCATGGGGAGGAGGGCTCTCCACACACGCCTGGGCATGAGGAGGATGGCTCTCCACAGATGCCTGGGCATGGGGAGGAGGGCCAGCCTCCTTTTCTGACCACTCATGGCCCACATGACCTGTGAAAGCCTTAGTCCTGCCTCTGACTTGGAAGTGTGTCTTTGTTCTTTCATTGTGGAAATCTGAAGATAATATCTTTAATAAGGACTTGAGCAGCTCATCCCTGTAATAACCACTCGTAAGATGTATCTATATGAATAATTTTATTCTGTGGCAAAAATATTGAGACGTGCGTAGTTTAATCCCATGAACCCTCTGGTTCATTAAAACAGAACCATGTTGCACATTCCTGAACTCTTAGGTTCAGACATGCTGCACAGCCTCCGGAGTGACTGGAACTATAGCCTGCACCGCTGTGCCTAGCTAGCATTCATTCTTTTTTTTTTTTTTGGTCAGTTGTGGGGCTTGAACTCTGGGCCTGGGCACTGTTCAGCTCAAGGCTAGTGCTCTACCAATTGAGCCACAGTGCCACTTCTGGCTTTTTCTGAGTAGTTTATTGGAGATAAAGAGTCTCGAGACTCTCCTGCTTGGGCTGGCTTCAAATCCTGATCATCTCATCTCATCGCCCTGAGTATCTAGGATTATAAGTGTAAGGCACCAGTGCCTGGCTCCTTTGGGTTTTTTGTTTGTTTGTTTGTTTTGCTGATTGTGGGGCTTGAACTTGGACCTGGGCGCTATCCCTGACCTCTTCAGCTCAAGGCTAGGGCGCTACCACTTTGAGGCACAGTGCCACTTGCATAACTTCTATGTTGTGAGCTCCCCCAAGGGCGCCTCATCATGAACTGCTGCTGTGCACTTGCTTCTTGGTGGCAGGACAGTGGCATCTACCGCAGGGATTGGGCTGAGCGTGCTGTGGGCGCGGGAGACTTCTGACTAAGCCAGTGCCCGAGCCACAAGCTGGCGCGATGCACCTTGCCACCCCTGAGGGTGGCTCCGTGGAGTTTGATGCTGGGCTCGAGCCTTGTGGTTTTGTGGGAACACCGCCGCCCTGGTGGGCATCTGTGGGAACAGAAGCTCTGCCCTGGGCCGCCCTGCCCGAGAGTGTGCCGTCTCTTCACCCCTGCCTTGTGTTCTGCAGATGGTTTTACCCAGGTGACAACCCCTACACTGGGACTCCCGACTGGCTGTACGCAGGGGATTACTTTGAGCGGAATTTCTCAGACTGCCCTGACATTTACTGAGGTTTCGGCCGGGAGGCAAGAATGGATCCCCGAGCGGCCGCCCTGCGTTTCGCTGTAGCTGAGAACAGCTTCTTCACCAGGTCATGGGGCCGAGGCCTTGTCCCTGCCCAGGACTTCATTCCGGTCAACTCTGACTGCCTCGCTCTTCACTGTGCCACGGTCCCTTCCTGAGGGGCCACACCCTGACAGGTGTGTGGGGCTGAGCTCGATGCACACTTGCCACGAAATGCCACGAGATGCGTGTCTGAAGGAAGAGGCAGGAAGCTCCTGCCCTCAGTTCCTAGAAGCTGGGTTGAAAACCGGAATGGAAAGAGTGGTCTGGGGCGGGGGGGGGGCTCTGCGGTCCTGGCAGTGGGCAGGGACCCCCGACCTAGCATCCAGGACAGGAAGTGAGAAGTGGTCAGAGTCTGTATTTTTTTCAATCCTGAGCAATGTAAAGTATTTAAGTTAAAATGACTTGGTGTTTTGCTGGTGGGCAGGAAATGCACTTGTCACATGTGTACTGTAGATGAAGATGCCACAACACCCAGAGTGGCACTAAGAACCCCCAGAGCTGTTCCCACCCCCCGGAGGCCTGCCTGCGGCCACAGTGCCCCTCCTGTCCAAGGTTTGCTGTCACCACTGTCCGTGCCATGCCACGTCTCGAGGGTCGTCTCTCCGCTCCCTTGCCTGTGCCCCTGCAGTCCTGTGTGTGTGTCCCCGCACGTGTGCTCCAGGGCAGGCAAGTCTGGGTGGCTGTGTGCTGGGAGGTCAGAGGTCACGACAGGCACGCATCCATCTCAGCCTCCAGAGGCAGTCTTCACGTGCACGTGTGTGCATGCACACACCCCCTCTGTTGTGTTGAGCTCAGGTGACTGAACCAGGCACTCTCCATGAGAAGTGTCCTCTCTGTGCCCAGGCTTCAGCATCACCTTTGTAATTAAAACACTTTCAAAAGCCAACCCTGGTTTTGGTTTGTAGCTTGGGAAGCTAGACACTAAGTCTACCAGTTGCCAGTGCCCTGGGGCGGGCGGCTCATGTGCCATTACCCCAGCCTGGACCAGGCCGCCTGGTACCTTTCCAGATGGCTGCGGGTTCTTGTGTTGGCATTGCTTCCAGAGGAAATCTCAAGGCGCAGAGCACCTCTTATTGGCCCCGACTGTGGCTGTGTGCCCTCGGGGAGAGCCTACCTGGTGGAGACCTTGGGTGATGAGGCCTTTCTGAACTCCGTTTTCCCGAGGGAACCATGGTTCCCGTGCATGTGTGTTCATATCCCTCCATGAGAGCCCAGGTGAGCTGAGGCCAGGCACAGCAGCTCCCCTAGAGTGACCGCTGACCTCTAGGAGCAGATAAGCTGCTGTCTGGAACAGGGCAGAGATAGGAAGCCATCAGGGCCACATGGTTGGGACCACGCAGCCCGACGGCCTGGGAAAGCAGACATGTGGGCGCCGCCAGCCACTCCTGCAGACAACTCAGGTGCAGAGCTGGGGAAGCCTGACCTCAGCTGCAGGGGACTCGCCTGTGTGTTCCAGCACAGGGCCTGGGCATCCAAGCCGGAAAAGAGAACTGGGGGCGTGGTGAGTGTGTCCCCTGCTCCCTCCCCTCCACATGAGCCAGGCAGGCAGCCCCTCCTTTGTGCCTTTAACCCAGGGCCTGGGTCCTTGTCCTTTACCACTGTTGTTCAAGGCAGGAACTCGAAGCACTCCACCACTTGAGCATAACCATACTTCGGGCTTTTGCTGGTTAACTGAAGCTAAGAGTCTCACAGACCTTTCTACTGGGTTGGCTTCACTGTGGTCGTGGTCTCAGCTTCCCGAGCAGTGGGGATTACGGGTGACGTCCTTGGCTGTCCCTCGAGGGACCTCCCGCAGAAAGGGAAGCGAGTTCTGCAGGCGCGTGCCCTCTCCGTGAGGAACAGCGAGCAGATGTGACCCAGAACGCCGGTCCGCTTCAGAACGCCGGGGCACCAGCAAGCCCGCCCGGGCTGTTGAAGGCCAGTTCACAGGCAGAGGCGCTTCCTGTTTCTAGACCTAGAGGACAGGTCAGTGCACAGAAAGGCCTGTCAGCCTTGCGCTGCATCCTCCTGTCTCTGCCTGGGGACCGACTGGCTTGAAGTAGCCCTGGAGATGCGGAGCCTGTCACAGTCCAGTAAGACTGTATGAGTCCACCCTGACACAGCCTCCAGGACACCTGCCCTGGATGGGAGCCTCGCCTCTTCCCTGCACTTGGCCTGGTTTGTACAAAGTGAAGACCACATTTCAGGTCCCCCAGTGTCGTTTGGGGGACCACTCACTTTCAGCTGGAGCTATTCTCCGAATCCCCATCTTGAAGAGAGCCACTGTGGATGTGTGTCCACTCTGGCCAGCCCTAGTCTTCATCTCCATCCTTGTAACCTCAGATGGTAGCCAGGAAGCCTCAGTCAGCCTCAGCTCCAGCCAAGCGCAGCTACCTTGTAACCCATCCATGCTAACGGGACCAATTGTGCTGTGATGATTTCACAGAGCCCGTCCCTGAGTACGGGTGGTTCTCTTACGAACTACTGGCACAGAGGGGTTTCAAATCCAGGAGGATATTTATTTCATATATCATATGCCTTTTCATTGGCTCTGTGGCCTCCTGGAAAGGGATACAGGTTTACTACAGACAGGCATTTGGTGTTTGGGCTGTGTATCCTTTTGGCTTGGCCTCACAAATAGGTTGTCCTCAGAGCTGCTTGTCACAGGGGACAGGGGAACCTGTAGCACCCACTGGGTGGCATGCTGAGGGGTAGAGGGCCCAGGCCCCTGCCTGCTGAGAGATGAGGCTTCCTGGGTGGCAGCAGTGCTACTCAACTGTCCCTTGTCTTGGGGACCAGATGCAGTGCTAGAAACAACCAAAGGCCAAGGTGTGTGCTGTAAGTTGGCTGTTATGAATATGCTCTATGAACCATTGGAGTCACAACCATAGACATAAAAATAAAGAATTGTCAGCTGGATGCGGTGGCTCACGCCTGTCATCCCAGCTACTCAGCAGGCTGAGATCTGAGGATCGCAGTTCAAAGCCAGTCCAGGCACTAAAATCTGTGAGACTCTCATCTCCCGTTACCCACCAGAAAACCAGAAGTAGCACTGTGGTTCCAGGGGTAGGGCGGTAGCTTTGAGCTGAAGAGCTCAGGGACAGTGCCTAGGCCCAAAGTTCAAGCCCCACGACTAGCCAAAAAAAAAAAAAAATAATAAAAATAAAAAAGAATTGTCTCAGCAATGCAAATTTTACTTCTGCAGAAGGTTACACTAGCAGCCAAATATCTGGCAAGCAAGCACATGGCAGCTGGCTGCTCCCCATTGATCCTAAACCCAACAGGCTCCGCCCCTCTGCTCCAATTGGCTGAGCTCAGGTTCACAATCTACTCCCAATTGGCTTGTCTAAAGAGGGCAAGATGTATTTACGTAGCTAACCCTTAAGAGCCGTTGAAATAAGATTCAGAGCATAGTATACACAACGATGTCAATATATACCCAACACCCTCTGCTCTTAAACTATCTGAGGTAAGAGTGCTTGCCTAGCATGCACAAAAATCCAGGTTCGATTCCTTGTGCTGTGGCTCAAGTGGTAGAGCTCTCACCTTGAGAAAGCCCAAGGACAGTGCTCAGGCCCTGAGTTCAAGCCCCAGGAAAGAAAACAACAACTTACAGGCTCACACTTGTAATCCTAGCTACTCAGAAGATGAGATCTAAGGGTTGTTGTTCAAAGCCAGACCATACACACAAAAATCTGTGTGAGGGTCAGGAGTGTGGCCTAGGGGTGGAGTACTTGCCTAGCATGCAGGAAAACAAACCCTGGTTCGATTCCTCGGTACCACATACATAGAAAAAAGCCAGAAGTGGTGCTGTGACTCAAGTGGTAGAGCTCTAGCTTTGAGAAAACTCAAGGACAGTGCTCAGGCCCTGAGCTCAAGCCCAGGACTGGTGGGGAAAAACAAAAACAAAAACAAAAAACAAAAAAAAAACTGGAAGTGGTGCTGTGGCTTAAAGTTGTAGACCACTTGAGCTGAAGAGCTCAGACTGCCCAGGCGCAGAGTTCAAGCCCCACAACCGACCAAAAAACCCCCAAACCTACATTTCAAAAATCCTTCCTTATCTCAAAGCAGTGCCTCTTTCACTTTCAGGCCAAGGCAGGAACTTGTTAAGCACTCACTGTGACAGCAAACTGGGCTTTTCTCTTAGGTTGGCTGGCAGGTTCTGTCCCCACTGGTCAGGGAGAGGCAGCTAGCCGGGCCACCAAGCTCTGAGCTGCCTGGCTCAGTCCTCAGCACTTTACACTGTCCATGCCATGCCTGCCTTAGCCACACAGAGGTAAGGTGGCCATCGCTGGAGGCATGCCAGCTAGCCCCGGCACCCAGACCCTGGGGACAGAGGTGGGGGTGCCCGAGCCTCACAGCTGCTCAGGGGAGGGGCTCACCCTGGTCTTACTGCAAAGCCTGCCATTTCTCAGGGTGAAGTGACATCAATTGTGTAAGCTCCTCCCATTCCTTGTCTGCTCCTTCCACTCCTTTTCCCCCCTCCCCCCCAGCTTTCCTCCCTGTGGTCTGCAGAGCCTGGGCTGCTGTCTGCCTCCTTCGGGTTACTAAGAAGTAAAGCCCATTTGTCCCTTGAAGTTGATATTTCCGTTGTTTCAAATTTGAGACAACTGCCAGGCACACTGGCTCCCGCCTTGATCTCAGGAGGCTGAGATCTGAGGATCAAGGTTCAAAGCCAGCTTGGGCACAAAAGGACCTGAGACTCTTATCTTCAATTCATCCCTAGAAAACCAGAAGTGGGGCTGTGGCTCCAGGGGTAGGGTGGTAGCCTTGAGCTGAAGAGCTCAGGGACAGTGCCCAGGCCCAGAGTTCAAGTCCCACAACCACCACCACCAACAACAAAAATGGGAAAACTACGAAACAGAGTCACTACAGATGTTTGTACAGGTTTTTGTGTGGATATCTGTTTTCTTTTTTGAGACAGGTTTGAAGTCACTGCCGAATCTCACAGGGCAACGGTGGGCGCTCCTGTGTTTCTGTCCTCACTGGCTCCATGTCTGCTGTGGTATGTGTGGTGCCTCTGTGTTTTACCTTGCAGTTCCCTAATGCCTGCTATAATGAACACGTTCCACGGGCACATTTGCCATCTGGGTCGTTGATGCAGTGGCAGTGTATTTTCATTTTTTTTTTTTTTTGGCCCCCTTCTCTTTCTGGCCCCGCTCGCTCCGGCCCCGCTCGCTCCGGCCCCCGCTCGCTCCGGCCCCCGCTCGCTCCGGCCCCCGCTCGCTCAGGCCCGGCTAGTTTCATTTGTTTTTAATCAAGTTAAACCTACAACTACCATATGACCTCACTAATATCTCTAGGTATCTCCCCAGGAGAAATGGAAGCAGGTGTCCAGGCTGGGCACGCTGGGGCTCCTGTAACCCCAGCCCTCAGGAAGCTGAAACAGGAGGATGGTGGATTTAAGGCTGCCTTGGACTACACAGTGAGACCTTGTCTAAACAAAATAAACCAAAACGTCAATATACTCCTGAGGCACAGTCAAGCTTAAGTATGCACCTAAAACAAATTGAGAATTGTAGGGACGCTGGTAGACAGATGTCCATGGCAGACTTTTTCATAGTAACAAAAGCTCCAACGTAACCAAGATGTCTCAGGTAGACATCCAGTGTAAGGCACAAGCAGACAGTGGAGGGTTGCTGTGCTACAAAGGAATAGGCTTCGAGCCATGGAGAGATGTGGAGGCCCCTCCTAGAATGCCTATTACACAACTCTGGGGCTCACACCTGCAGTTCCAGGTAAGCAGCAGGCTGAAATCTGAGGGCTGCAGCTCAAAGCCAGCTCAGGAAGAAAAGTCCGTGAGACTCTGCTCTCAACGGAGCAACACAAAGCACCATCCGTGGAGCTGCCGCTGGGGCGGTGGAGTGCTGGCCTTGAGGGAAAAACAAACACAACCACACACGGTGCTCCCTAGCATGCACGGGGGGGGCGGGGGTTCCCGTCCTCGGCACCACCTACATGGAAAACGCCGGAAGTGGTGCCGAGGCTCAGGAGGTCGAGCGCTGGCCTTAAGAAGGTCCGGGCCCGGGGCCAGGCCCCGAGCCCAAGCCCAGGACTGGGGGGAAAAAAAAGGCAACTTAAAAAGGCCGCGCGTGCATGGCGGCTGGTGCAGGACGCGGGAGGGCTCGGCTGCTCGGCTCAGCGGCGAGGGGCCCTCGTCACACCGGTCACCGCGGGGCGCGGCTCCAGCTCGGCGCTCAGGCGGGATGACAGCGCTGCAGTGCTGGGCACCGTCCCGGGCTTCTCCCTCGAGGCTGGAGCAATGCCCCGGGGCCCCAGCGCCCCGCCGGGCTCTTCTCCGCGTCTGCCCGCGCTGCGCCCCCGGCCCCGCCACGGCACCCGCCGCCGCCGCCGGGAGGACCGCGGGGCCGGGCCGCAGGGGCCTCGACCTCGGCGCCCAGCCGTCGGTGTGCAGGCCCGGGGAGCTCCGGGACTCGGGAGACTCAGCGGGGCACCGCCCGCGCCCCCTCGGGCCGCGGGGAGCCCCGGGTGGCTCTAGGGTCACTGCTTACGTCCACACCCGCCTCCTCCTCCGGCGGCCCTGCCCGCGCTCCTCCCTCTGCCGGCCTTCTTC
Source organism: Megascapheus bottae (assembly GCF_031878675.1). Lineage (NCBI taxonomy): Eukaryota > Metazoa > Chordata > Mammalia > Rodentia > Geomyidae > Megascapheus > Megascapheus bottae. Next base: position 47,265,427 of record NC_143526.1, read on the forward strand.
GAGGCGGGCTGAAGTGGGGCTCCCGGGCCTCCCCTTCCTCCCCTCCCCCTCCCCCCCTCCGCCGCCGTCCGTGCCGGGCGCTGGTTGGACGGGTGCCGCACCCCAGCCTGCGGGCCGCGTGTCCCCGGGGCCGGCGGGGACGCCGCGGCTGGGGGCGCGGTGTCCACGCCGCGGAGGGCGCAGTCCCGCCGAGCAGCGCAGCGCGCGGGGCGGCGCCCGGCGGGCCCGGGCCGGGCACCCGCCGCCCCGCCCGCCCGCTCGCTCCGCTCCGCTCCGCTCCGCTTCGCTCCGCCCCGCTCGCTCCGCCCCGCTCGCTCCGCCCCGCTCGCTCCGCCCCGCTCGCTCCGCCCCGCTCGCTCCGCCCCGCTCGCTCCGCCCCGGGCCCTCCTCGGCCTCCGCCGGGTCCCGCCGGCCCGCCGTTCCCGGCGCCGCCGCCAGGGGCCGCCGCCGCGCCCCTATGACACAGCAACAATAGGGGCCGCTCTGGGCCGCGCGCCCAGGGCCCGCGCTTCCGCCGGAAGGGGGCCGCCGGCGCGGGGGCGGGACGGGGCGGGGCCACTTGAGAGACGGCCGTGCGAGCCAATTGTATGAGGGGCTGTGCGGGCCACGAGCCTGACGGCGCCCAATCGGCGGGGAGAGCGGCGGCGGGGCGGGCCGAGCGCGGGCTTCCGGCGGGGCCCGGCAGGCGCCGAGGAGGAAGAGCGAGCCCGGACCGTGCCTCTCGGCCGAGCGTAGGCGCAGCCAGGTGCGGGCCGGGCCGCACGGCTGGGGTGGGCGCGGGCGGAGGGCGGCCGGGCCGGGGCCCCGGGTCTCTCCAGCGCCGCCCCGCCGGCATCCCCGCGGGGCTCCGGCCTGCGGCGGCGCAGGACGGGACGGGGGGGCGCGCGGCGCCCCGCGGACGCGGTGTCAGCCGGCCTCGTCCCCGCCGGCCCTGCCCGCCGCCGGCGCGGCGCGAACGCGGGCGTCGCCGGTGCCGCCGTGACGCCGGGGCTCGAGCCGGGCGCTCGGGACGGGGCCGCGGCGGCCCGGCCTGGCGCAGCCCCGGCGCCGGCGCCCCCGGGCTTCTGGGGGACGGCTCGGGGGGACGCCGGGCTCCGGGGGGGACGCCCAGGGCAGCACGCGCCGGGCCGCGGTGCCCGTCTCTGCTTTCAGGATGACGACGTCGGGCGCCCTGTTCCCGAGCCTTGTGCCAGGCTCGCGCGGGTCCTCCAGCAAGTACCTCGTGGAGTTCCGGGCAGGGAAGATGACCCTGAAGGGGACCACGGTGACCCCGGACAAGCGGAAAGGGCTCGTGTACATCCAGCAGACGGACGACTCGCTCCTCCACTTCTGCTGGAAGGACAGGACGTCGGGGACCGTGGAGGACGTGAGTGCCCGCGGGCGCGTCCCTAAGACGGAGCCCTGGACAAGTCCTGCTCACGCAGGGACTGCTGGGCAGGCAGGCCGCTGGCTTCTCCAGCCTCCCTGGGGGAGGTGAGGCCCCAGAAGAGGGGCCTTTCCGGACTCATCTCTCCCCGGAGAAGGAGGAGGTGGTGGTGGTGTTCTTGGAACTAAGTGCCCTTTGTTGACCTTTGGCCTTGTAACTTTAACCTCGACATTGACACCCTCCCGAGATCTGCGATCTGCGATCTGCAGGCTCCTCCCCGGTCTTCTGAGTCTCCTTGGAGAGCCAGGGCTGGTGGTGGGTCTGCATGGGAGCGGGAGGCTGACTCTCCTCTCCGGGTTGCCAGGACCTGATCATCTTCCCTGACGACTGCGAGTTCAAGCGGGTGGCCCAGTGCCCCAGTGGGAGGGTCTACGTGCTCAAGTTCAAGGCTGGGTCCAAAAGGCTCTTCTTCTGGATGCAGGTACCAGGTGGGGCTGTTGAGGGCTTTGGCTTTTCTTGATCTGGCTTCACCCAGTTATGATAGAAGTAGCAGTCACACCAACAGGCCAGCCAGCTTGACAGAGCCTAGGGCTGTGCCGAGGCTCCTGCCCCTCCTTGGGCACTTTCCCTGCTTCCTTGGTCTTTGGTGGGGTTCCCCCCTCCATAGCTCCCATGCCCCTCAAATCTGGGAGCTGCCACTTGCTCTGCCCCTCCTTGTGGCTGTCAGGTATGTTTCCCTTTGCCATTCCTGGCAGCGTTGAAGACCTGTGGGCCAAAAGTTAGACATAGTGCTGGGCACCGATGCTCAGGCCTGCCATGCCTGACTGAGATGGGGAGGATAGCAGGTCCACGTCAGCCAGGCAGAAAGTTCGTTAGAGCTCCTTTCGACAACTAAGCAGCACGTGACTGCTCACACCTGTTACCAGCTGTGAGGGAGGCTGAGACTGGGAAACGTCCAGGCCAGCCCACACAAGGAAGTTAGGAGACCCATTGCAGTGGAGGCATTGAGCAAGGAGGCACTTAGCTGACCATCCTAACTGCTACAGGAAGCATAAGATGGGATCACAGCCAGTGTGAAACAGGATAGAGTACCTAGTAAACACAGGGTCTTGAGTTCAGATTTAGTACTACTAGGTCAGAGCCACAGGCTCTGCTACCCACTCGCAGCCTTATCTAGAGGAAGCCTTATCTAGAGGGATGGCATTGCCCAGTGATCTGCTTACCTGGACCCAAGACAATAAGAATAGCGAGTGTAGGGGCCGGGAGTTTGGCCTAGTGGTAGAGTGCCTGCCTAGCATGCACGAGGACCCAGGTTCGATTCTTCAGCATCACATACATAGAAAAAAGCCGGAAGTGGTGCTGAGGCTCAAGTGGTAGAGCTCTAGCCTTGAGAAAGTCCAAGGACAGTGCTCAGGCCCTGAGCTCAAGCCCAGGACTGGGGAAAAAAAAAAAAAGTGATTGTATCCATTTTCCTAATTACACTTGAGGGCTGGGGGTGTGGCCTCGTGGTAAGAGTGCTTGCATAACATGCATGACGCCCTGGGTTTGCTTCCTTAGTACCACATATGTGGAAAACGCTGGAAGTGTTGCTGTGGCTCAAGTGGTAGAGTGCTAACCTTGAGCAAAAAGAAGCTCAGGGACAGTGCCCAGGCCCTGAGTTGAAGCTCCAGAACTGGCAAAAGAAATAAAGATAAACGGGCCGGGAGTTTGGCCTAGTGGTTAAAGTGCTTGCCTAGCATGCATGAAGACCCGGGTTTGATTCCTCGGTACCACATACATAGAAAAAAGCCAGAAGTGGTGCTGAGGCTCAAGTGGTAGAGCACTAGGCTTGAGAAAGTCCAAGGACAGTGCTCAGGCCCTGAGCCCAAGCCCGGGACTGGCAAAAAAAAAAAAAAAAAAGACTTGATTTACAGCCAGTGGGCACTGTCCTTGGACACTTGCTTAAGGTTAGCGCTCTACTCCTTGAGCCACAGCACCACTTCAGGCTTTTCCTATGGGATCCAGGGCTTTGTGCATGCTAGGTGAGCACTCTACCACTAGGCCATGCCCCCAGCCAGCCCTTTCCCCGCTCTTTTTCAAGATAGGACCTTAGTTATCTAGGGTGGCTTAGGCTCTCTTGCCCTGCTCCCTAGCCCTGGGATCCATGCATGTGCTTGCCCCCCCCTCCCTTTTTTCTTCCCTCCCTTACCCCCTTCCCCCACCTTCTCTTTTTCTTTCTACAGATACTGGGGCTTCAGTTAGAGGCACTGTCCCTGGCCTCTTGATCTAGGCTAGTCTCTACCCACTTAAGCTGTACCTCCATTTCTAGCTTTTGGGGGTTATTTGCGTCATCTCATGGACTTCCCTGTCCAGGTTGTCTTTGGGGGCGGGGCAGGGCATGGGACTTGAACTTGGCCTAGGTCCTATCCCAGAGCTCTTCAGCTCAAGGCACCGCCCTACCCTTGAGCCACAGCCTCACTTCCAGTTTCCTAGAGGTTAATTGGAGATAAGAGTCTCAGGTCCTTTTGTGCCTGGGCTGGCTTTGAACCTTGATCCTCAGATCTCAGCCTTCTGAGTAGCTAGGATGACAGGCGTGAGCCACTGCACCCAGCTTTAGGTTATCTTTGAACCTTGGGTCATCGTCAGTTTTCCGCATCCTATGCTTACCCTCCCCTGAGGCAAGGACCCCTGTGCTCTGCCCACAGTGGTACCTGGGGGGGGGGGGCGAGGGGTTTGGGGGTTGTTGCATGTTCTGGAGGTGCTGCAGGGCGAGCAGACCTGGGCTGCGTTTGCTGCAAGCAGGTCCACTGACTGGGAGAGAGGCTGCGGGCAATGCCAGCAGACTCCACAGACTCCACCCTCCCCAGCCGAGGTGGGCACTGGCCGGCATCTGCAGGCAGGTTGGGAGTCGGCTGGCATGCGCTGCTTCCACGCGGCTGCTCAGCGCAGTGCCTTCTGTGTCCTCCGGCAGGAGCCCAAGACTGACCAGGACGAGGAGCACTGCCGGAAAGTCAATGAGTATCTGAATAACCCCCCGATGCCGGGGGCACTGGGGGCCAGCGGGAGCGGTGGCCACGAGCTCTCGGCCCTGGGTGGTAAGGACCCCGTGGACCCAGGTGGCACAGCCACCTGCTTTTACGTTGGTGGGGGATTCAAAGTTGGTTCTGCCCCCCAGGTGCACTAGTTTTCTGCTGTCCCAAGGCAACCAGGCCTGCCCTCCCTGCCCCCCCCCCAAGCCCGGCTCTGGCACCCCTGACCAGGCCCAGGCCCCAGGATGCCCACGTGATCCCTTGTCTTCCAGGTGAGGGTGGCCTGCAGAGCCTGCTGGGAAACATGAGTCACAGCCAACTCATGCAGCTCATAGGACCGGCTGGCCTTGGAGGACTGGGTAATCCTCGACGCTGGCTCCTCTACTGGGGGTGGGGGCTTAATGCTTCTTGTGGTATGGAATGAGCCTCTGCTTGGCATGTGCCCTCCACCAGCTCTCAGGAAGGCCTCTGTTCGCCTCCGGCCAGCACTGACCGGCAAGGCCAGGGACATAAGACTCTAGCCCAGACCCCAGACCTCCTGCCCACCAGCCACCCTGAGGAGGCAGTTGATGTGTTGGCTAAAGTGTTTAGATGGCATAATGGAGCGGAATGCACACCGTCCCGGCTCACTGGAACCCGTTTCCAAAAGTAGCCAGTGACCCTGGATACGGGGCCCACTGCCCTCGCTGCCTGCGGCTGGGCCCCTCCCCTGGCACACGTCCCCTTGCTCTCCGCAGGTGGGCTCGGGGCCCTCACCGGGCCGGGCCTGGCCAGTCTTCTAGGTAGCGGCGGGCCTCCAGCGAGCAGTTCTTCCTCCAGGTGAGCCGCAGCACCTGCCCCCCCCCACCAGGTGGCGTTGCTCATTAGCTGCTGTTTGTCCCCTCCTTTGGGGAGACCGCACACAGGTGAGGGCTGGATGGGCCTCAGGGTTTGGGGAGGACCCGCTGCCCAGCCCACCCTCGCTCTTCCCAGCTCCCGGAGCCAGTCGGCAGCGGTCACCCCATCCTCCACCGCCTCCTCTGCCCGTGCCACCCCAGCCCCTTCTGCCCCAGCCGCTGCCTCGGCCACCAGCCCGAGCCCCGCGCCCAGTTCAAGTAATGGAACGGGTACGGCAGCCAGTCCGACCCAGCCCATCCAGCTGAGCGACCTGCAGAGCATTTTGGCTACCATGAACGTGCCAGCTGGGCCAGCTGGCGGCCAGCAAGGTAAAGGACTTGGTTGTGCCCCTGCCCGAGGGCTCCGCCAGCGGTTTACAGGGCTTCCCACGGGGGTTCTGATGGCGGTGTGTGTGCCCTAGTGGACCTGGCCAGCGTGCTGACCCCAGAGATCATGGCCCCCATTCTGGCCAACGCCGATGTCCAGGAGCGCCTCCTGCCCTACCTACCCTCGGGGGAGTCGCTGCCCCAGACCGCGGACGAGATCCAGAACACGCTGACCTCGCCCCAGTTCCAGCAGGTAGGGCGCAGCCTAGTCAGGGTGGCTGCTATGTAGTCAGGGAAGACACTGTCCCGCCTCAGTGCCCTGCCACAGTGGAGTGAGGCTGGGTATGCCCAGGCCTTGCCCGGCCTCCCCCTCCCACAGACCCCCGAAGGAAAGCCCAGTCGTGCAGGCAGCTCTTCTTTCCTTGCAGGCCCTAGGAATGTTCAGTGCAGCCTTGGCCTCGGGGCAGCTGGGCCCCCTCATGTGCCAGTTTGGCCTGCCCGCGGAGGCCGTGGAGGCCGCCAACAAGGGCGGTGAGTACCTGCTTTTCCCTGGGAAAGCCCACCCTGGCCGGGTGCTCTCCCTCGGGAGCCAGGCCCCAAGCCCTCCTCGTGTTTTAAATGCATTTCAGATGTGGAAGCATTTGCCAAAGCTATGCAGAACAATGCCAGATCTGAGCAGAAGGAGGGCGATGCAAAAGACAAGAAAGATGAAGAGGAAGACATGAGTCTAGATTAAGCTATTTACTGTCTTTTAAGGAACTTGAATTCTTAGTCACGTGACTCTTGTAGTGGCATTTGTGATTTATTGCATACCTTTTCCTGTTCCAACTCACCAATAAAAGTCCTTTCTTTTACCTGCCACCTCTAGTCTTGCTTTATCCGGGGGTGTGGTTGGGATGCCTTCTGACACGGGCCTGGGGGTTTGGTCTGTGTAGCCAGGAGAGGGCACGCGCGCGTGTGTGTGTGTGTGTGTGTGTGTGTGTGCGTGCACGCGCGCTCTATCTCCCCTCCTCCCTCCGTGCTGCTCAAACCAGCTACAGATTGAATTCTTTACTTTTAATTTTTAACAGAAAACCAGTGATTTTTTTCAGAGCTCAGGAGGTACAAAGTGTAAAACCCATCCTACAATGTCTTGCCTTTAAAAATAGGAAAAGAGTATTTCCAGAAATGAGGTCACCCTTAGAACATGCCTAGATAGACACCCACAGTCCTCCACGAAGCCTATCTCCAGAGGCAGGTACTGGGGAGGGCCCCGCTCCTGGGGACCCCACCTGACCCACCCCCGCTGGGGGCTTCACAGGCAGGTGGCCAGCCCAGAGCCAGGGTTCCAGAAACGAGCAGCACTACGCGGCTGGGCAGCCACTGACCGCCGCTTCCCCCGGGAGCTCGGTGTGCCTGCTCCAGGCCACGGGGGACCGGTTCACCGTCAGGTTCCTCATGCAGCCTTGAAAGGCCTGGGACGCCCACTCTGCGGCCACGGGCTCTGCGAGGGCAGAGGAGAGTGCTGGAGTGACAGCTGGGTCCCGCAGGCCCTTCTGGGTCTCGGCGGCCCCCCCACTTAAGGCCACACTTACTGGGCAGGCCCCCCAGGTGCAGAGGTGCTGGGCCGGCCGAGGCCATCGAGGAGGGGCCCACGGTGTGGCTGCTCCATCTGTCCACCTGCAGACACAGCGTGTTCCTCTTCTTGATGGCTGTGGGAGACGCAGACATTGCAGCCCAGCTGGCCACAGCGTGAGGGACCACTGGGGGCCCAGGGAAGCCCCGCTCACCTGACAGCCTGTGCCACCGCCCATCACACAGTGCTGTGGGGAGCTTCACCCACGTGGAGAACTCGCCAGCCCCATCGTCTGCCCGCAGCACCACCTGAGGCGAGGGGACAGTCTGTACCTACCCACGACCACCAGAGCCCGGCAGGCTGCCCCCCCGCCCCGGGTCAGCGGCCCCGCTTACGTGTTCCTTAGACATCTGCAGTTGCAGGTAAGGGGGTGGACGGGCCCGGCCCAGGTGGAAGACCAGGCCAGCGGCTGCCAGGGGCCGCACCTCCAGCTGCAGCTCCAGCTCGGTCAGCAATGCCCCCGAAGGCTCTGTGGGGAGGGCTGTGGTGAGAGGCCAGGCTGCCCAGAACCTTCCAGAACCCCCAGGGCTGCCCTGGCCACAGACCTAGAGTGATAGCGCCTCCTCTGCCCGAGAAGAAGAGGCCGTGCTCCAGGGGACCTGAGGAGCAGGGCGTGACCCCCACCATTCGGGCAGGGGGCCCCAGGGGCTGCTCATCCAGCTGCAGTCCTTTCACACAGCCACGGAACCCCGCGGACACCTGTGGGGAGCAGAGGCTGATGAGGCTGGGCTGCTGGAGCCATCAGCAGAGTTCAGAGGGCAGGTGGGTGGGGCCACTTCTCACCGGGAGCGTGGAGTTTGGGTGGCTGGCAGGGAGACCGCCCACGAAGAGGGTGTGAGGCCGTGGGCTCCCTGCCCCCCAGGTCCCGTGTGCCCTGACGTGTGACGGCTCCTGGCTCACAGACTGGACCCCATCTGTCAGCAGCTGGATCTTCCTCTGTTCCCAGCGCACGGACACCTGGGGTGGAGAGGGGAGTGAGCACCGGGAGGGTTCTTGGGGTCCTGCCCACATCCCCGGGCCCAAGCCCTCACCGTGTGCCACTGGCCAGACCGTGAACGCTGGTGGGTCCTGGCGCGAAGCTGAGGCCCAGGGCCCCCCGTCTGTACAATGAAGTGTCCCCGCTGCAGGAAGAGCACCAGGGAAGGGCTGTGGGGGGTCTGGGGGGCAGCGTAGAGCAGGAGGCCCTGGGGGGCACGCGGGTGGACCAGCATGGAGATGTGAGACCTGGAAGGCAAGCAGGGAGGGCATCAGCCTGGAGGCTCCGCCCAGCCCCTCCAGCCCAGCCCGGCCAGGCCTCACCAGTTCCCACTGGAGGTCGAGACGCCCGCAAACTCCATGTGACTGCGCAGAGACCCTCCAAACTGGTAGCCATCTTGGATGGTCCTGAGGCGTTGGGGTGCTACACACGCAGGGTCCCAGCGGGGCTGGCGGCTGTGGCGGGAGGCCTGGCGGCCGTGGCGGGAGGCCTGGTGGTACAGACCGGGATGCAGAGGTCACTTGGGGGCCACCCTTCTACCCTCCCTCCCCAGCTCGGCCCACACTGCCACAGCGTCCTCACCTTCCGTGCCGAGGCCAGCAGCCCGTGGGGTCCCTGCCCCGTGGCCTGCGCAGGAAGAGCCAGGGCACAGCCTGTGCTCACATTGGCACTACCTAGGTTCTGCTGCAGGTTGAACACACGCTGCGGTCCCTGGAGTCTGGGGGACATGGGGCAGAGTTAGCTGAGTGGGATGGCGGGGCCTCACCCCCCACCTGCCCCCAGCTCACCGCTGCACAAAAACATTGCCGATGCAGCCACTGAATGCGTGCAGGGAGTCGGGTCCCTCCAGGCCGCCCAGCAGGAGGTGGGTCCCCTGCGGCGCGTGCTGCAGCCCTGCAGGAGGCCCCTGGTGAGCCTTCATCTCCTGCAGCTGGTCGTCCACGTAGAGCCAGACCCTGGGAAGCAAAGGCCAGCAGGCCAGCGTTTCTCTAGCCCTGCCCACAGCCCTCTTCCAGACTGGCCCAGCCCCTCCCAGGGCGTGTGGGACTCACCCCGAAGTGTTGCTGTAGAAGGCGACATAGTGTGGGGCCCCATCAGCAAAGATCCTTCGGGTCTTCACCTCTGTCTTCATAAGCAAGAGTGTCACCTGGCCCTCCTTCAAGGACACCTGGCATGGCCCATCCTGGGAACAGGGGCCAAGACAATCAGCAGAGGAGGCTCGGGATGGCCACTCCACTACGGACACCCACGCCCACCCTGGCCAGATTGGGGGCGGGGGGGGGGGAAGGGGGATCAGAGCAGGGCCAGCCACAGGGAGGGCCCAGGGTCGTGGAGGGAGCCGCTGGCGAGCAGAGTGGCCTCACCGGGGAGGCGCGGTGGTAGAGGAGACTGTTCTCTTGGGTACTGCGGAAGCCAAAGCCAGAGTAGACAGAGCTGGTGAGGGGAGCCACGCTGGGAAGGTCCAGGGTCAGGAAGCCGTGGCCATGGAAGGTCATGACGCGCTCCACCTGGGGCGGGGAGAGGGGTCCCTGAGTACCCACTACACGGCGGGCCCTGCCTGGCCAGGGCAGCAGGGAAGGCAGCTCACCAGCAGGTCAGCGGTGCAGCCGAAGCTGATTCCCGTGGTGTTGAGCCTCTTGAGGTCCACATACTTGCCCAGCGCTTTAATCCCCTTCATACAGCCTCGGATAGAACCCCCGGAGGGGAAGAGCCGCCGCAGGCTGCCGGAGAGACGGGCTTCTGAGTCTCCCACCCCCGGCCCCCGCAGGGTGCTCCTTCCCCCGCCCCACACCCAGTCCTCACCTTAGGGGCAGCTGCTCGGGGGGCACGCCCCCCAGAAAGTAGGCGTCGGCCAGCTCCAGCTCGTTGTCCAGCTCCACACTGAACACCGTGACCCGCTCCACGCGCACCAGCACACGCTTGCGTGTGCCCACCAGGAGGAACACCTGGATCTGGTGGACACGGGGTGGGGGAGCTTCAGGGTAAGCCTCGGGCCGAGCCCCCCCACGCCCCTCGCAGCCTCCGGGCCTCACCGCCTTGCTGGCCGCCGTCATGGGAGGCGCAGGCTGCAGCGGGGGGGCTTCCTTGAGGCCCGTGCCGAAGTCATGGAGAAGCACCAGGCCGCCTTGGCGCACAGCCAGGCACAGGAACTGGCTCTAGGGGGACAGAGGCGCATGGTGGGGGCAGCGTCAGCGCTGGGCAGGGGCCCCGGGTGCCAGGGCCCACGCCGGGGAGCGGGGCGGGGCTTGCCTGGTGCCTCAGGAAGAAGATGATTCCGTTGAAAGACACGAGCCGAAGCTCCTGCTCGAAGCGCTTTGTGTTGCTGAACTGTTTCTCGAAGCTGATGCGGGCAAAGCCAGTGCCGTCAAAGTAGGAGCCGTCGGTGAGCCACGGGTCTCCGGTGGACTTGTAGCTGTGGGCCAGAGTCTGGGGTCAGTGGAGGAAGGAGCACGGGCACAGATGGGGCAGGTGACGAAAGGCCGTACCCACCGCGCACAAGGCTTGTCCACGGCGGTGTTGAGCCTGAAGGTCCTCTCAAAGTTGTACAGGCTGGTCACCTCCTGGTTCAGGCTCTCCATCTCAATACAGCCCCGGTAGCCGGCCAAACGGAGGGGTAGAGGGGGCTGTGGGCAGAGTGGGGTCAGGGCACTGTCTACCAGTGACCCGTGGGAGCTCAGACTGCAGCAGTCCTGACTGAGGCTAGACACCCGTGAGCACTTCTGGGGCAGGAGAAGACGCCCTCTCCAAGGCCAGGCTCACCGTGAAGTTCCTGGGATAGCCGCCGACGTAGAACACAAAGTCATCGGGCCGCAGGTTGAGTAGGCCCTCAGATCCGGGGGCCACGGTGTCCCCCTTGACCTCCTGGACCATCTGATTCTCCACTGCGATGGACATGTGGCCAAACTGGAGGGTTCTGAGGGGAGAGATGGGAGGTGAGGCTGGGCCATGCGCCTGGCCGTCACAGGGCATCCTCAAGGCGCCCACCTGTCCAGGCTGACGGCGGCGAACAGCTCCCCGATGTCCTGGTCGACGCTGAGGGTGGCGGGGCCGGCGTCCCCAAGCTGGTACACCCAGTGCACCTTCTGGTTGCGCAGAGACACGCCCAGGTAATCCCCGGTGGCCTGGATTGCAGAGGCAGTGGACAGTTGAGGTCGGAGCACCACTGCCCCCCGCCCATTGCCCCGCTGCCCACCCCTGCCCGTCCTTCTCGGCACCTGGCGGCTGCCCATGTAGAGCACAAAGCGGTCCCCGGCGTCCTCTCCGGGGGCGGGCACGGGGCTCTGCAGGTAGAACTTGAGGGCGGTGTAGGCAGCCAAGTCGGACAGGTCCCGCGGGGCACGCAGCTGCACGCCCGAGCGCCCGCTGAACTTCATGGGCACCCTGACCTGTGGGACAGGCGCGTCGGCGCTCACCGCCCGGTCGTGAGGCCCCACGGCCCGCCTCACGCCGGCCCTCCCCAGCGTGGGACGCCCACGCACCTTGCTGGCGGCACCCCGGGCCTGAGCGATGAGCTCCCGCACACGGCCAATGCTGGCCGACAGCGCCAGGCTGGCGTTGTGACCCCCTCGGTTCTCCAGGAGGCTCAGCTTGGCCAGCAGCTGCGGCAGCGTCCTCTCCAGGGTGGACACTGTGGGGGGAGGGTCTGAGCACCTCACGGGCCCCGCCCCGTCCCCGGGTGCACGGCGAGGACGGCGGCTCACCTGAGCGTCCTGCGTCCAGCGCCGCCTGGCCCAGGTCCTGGCCGCGGAGGCCCCCGAACTGGCCTTGCCACCCCTCTAGGCTCTTTTGCATGTCCTGGAGCCGGGCGTGCACGCGCGAGGCCGCGTCCTGGGCCTCCGACGCTACGGCCTTGGCGTGGGCGATCTTCTTGCTGGTCTCATCTGCGGAGCAGCAGGCGGACTTGGCGGGGCCGCCCCAGCCTCCCGCTGGAAACCCAGCCACCACACCACCCTGTAGCTCTCCACAGCGCCGACACCGGCCCCGGGTCCTGCCGCATCCGGACGTGAGTCCAAGCACGTTCAGGAGGCTTGGCAGCCACGGAGACCAAACGTCCCCACGCCACACCGTGTCCTCTGCTCGGAGCAGCAGCCACGGCCTCACCTGGCCGACGGTTCCCGTGGCACTCACCCCCCGTTTGGCCTCTGTCCCCTCCATGCTGTCCCCACCACGCCTCCTCCAGAGCCAGCCCTGTGCTTCTCTCCCCAAGGGCAGCGTCTGGGCCTCTGCAGCCATGGCTGCACAGGCCCGGGGCTCATCAGGCATGGGTGGACCTGGCTGTGTTCTGAGGGCTCCTGCAGGGCCCTATCCACCCTCGCAGGGCCCTCCCTGGAGCGAAGGGGCAGGAACCAGCCACACACCTGTGTGCATGGCCAACATGGCCTGCGCCTCCTGGATGCGGGCCGCCAGCTCATCCTTCTGGGCTTGGAGGTCTCGGACCTGGTTCCTAGCACCTTGCAGGGCGACTCCGACTGCGGAAGAGGAACCTCAGTGCCAGGAGCCTGGCCCGGCCCTCCTGACCCCAGAAGGCCAGGCCACAGCTGCTCAGAGACCCTCATACACAGCCCTTCGGAGGAGCATGGCTGGGGCCCGGGCCTGAGTACAGCTCACACCGGACAGATGCTGGAGTCCCACCCAGGGTGGTCTGAGTCCCCACAGGACAGTCTGGGGACCGGTGTCCCTGAACAGTCCAGACACCCACGCGGGCCTGCACCACTCACCGAGGCCCAGCCGCTGCCGCTGCCCCAGGACAGCCTCCTGCAGGACGCTGCTGTTGGCCAGCAGCTGCCGGGCTCGGCCCGCCAGGCCCCTCCTGACGGCCAGCTGCGGGGTGAAGACCGGGTGGGGTTCAGACTTTCGGGAGCAGCCAGGCACGGGGGGCTCTGGTGGCCTTGGGAACGTCAGGCTCTTACCTCCCACGTGTGGCCTGCCTGCCGGTGGGCCTCGGCAGCGGCCCCCTCCGCCTCCTGCACGGCCCGCAGGATGCTGCTGTAGGCGCTGGAGGCCTCCACGGCCCTCTGGATGAAGCGGTCCCGGTTGATGCCCTGGACGATGCTGCAGCGGGAGGTGGGCAAGGACCAGTGTGTGAGTGAGTCCAGGGCGTGTCCCGGAGTCACGGCAGCCACCCCACCTCCCGCGCCCTGCCCCTCCGTCGATGACAAGCGCCCCGCTCAGGCCTGGCTGACAGGGTGGGCCGGAGCCCGCACGCACCTGGACAGGTTGAGTGCCAGCTGGTCCAGCTGCAGGGCGTGGGTCTCTGCTGCCTCCACCAAGCCCAGCTTGCTGCCGGCCGGGGAGAAGAGCTGCATCTTCTGCAGCAGGGGTGTGCGGGCGCCGTCCAGGCTGGCCGCCAGGTGCTCCAGGTCCTAGGGTGAGGAGAAGGGCTGGACGAGGATGCCTTCCAACTCCTATGCCCCCGCCTGACCTGGGGACCCCAGGAGCCTTGGCATCTCGGAGGCACAGGAACCGGTGCGGCTGCCGCCCGGCGCACACCTGGACGGAAGGGCCAGGACGGGGCCTGGGCAGGCTCACCTCCTTGGCCACATCCATGCCACGCAGAAGCTCCCGTGCATGGGTCAGAGTTCTGTTGGCAGCCTGCAGGGCGGCCTTCACAGTTGCATTGTCCCGAGACAGCTCCTGCTTCCGTTGCTGGGCGTGGAGTAAAGGATGTGACGGGAGGGGACGCAGGTGGGGTGGAAGCAAGGAGAGGGCAAACACCGCTGGGAGGGGAGGTGTGAGGGAGGGTGAGAGGTGGGGGCCGGGCCTCACCAGGGCTTCCTCCAGCCGCTCCTGGTTGCGACTGTTGAGCTCCTCGGCCTCCCTGGTGGTGTTCACGGCCCCGTTCAGGGCCTCTCGGAGGTCCATCAGGCCAGCCTCATACTGGGCCAGGTGGCCGCGGACTTGCGTGGACAGAGCCTGGTTCTTCTCCCCGCGGCTGGCCAGGTGCTCCTGCACGTGGGTGAGCACTGGCCCACAGCAGGTTAAGAGCAGTCACTCTGGCAGCCAGGGTTCCTGGCAGCCCCCACCTGCCCTGCCAAGACCCAGCTGGGGCCGCCACGCTGAACTCAGCTCTGTGCCACACCCCGCCCCCGCCCAGCTCTGCCTCGCGGGCCGGCACCACTCACATCTCTGGGCCTCGGCCAGCTCAGCCTCGGCCACGGCTCGGGAGCCCCCAAGGTTCCGAGCCCGGATCTCCCGCAGTTGACGTTCTGCTTCTGCCAGCATCCAGCTCAGCCTCTCGCCAGACGGGGTGGAGATGTTGGCTGGAGACAGGTGGCCCATCTGGGCTACTAGATCTGTGGGGCAGAGGGCGGTCAGGACGAGAACGGCTTGTGCTAGCCACTCACCCCACGAGGGCTTTGGCCCGCAGCACTCCTCGGTCAGCTCCCGGGCTGAGGAGCATGCTGACCTTCTGGGCGTACCGGCCTGAGGCCCTGGCTTGGCTGGCCCCCGCCTCCGCCAGCCTTCCCCATCCCTGCTTGCCAGCTGATTCGCGCTCAGTGAGAACTGCACTTTCTCTTGGACTCCTGGGCTGGGTTCCTTCCCGCTGGTCCACTCATTTTTGCCTGTCCAAGCTCTGCTTGACTACCCGGCCACGGTTGGTGTGAATACCGCCCAGAAGACTGCACTCGGTCCGCCCGCACTCCCCAGCCCCTTGCTCACGGCCCGCGCGACCCCTGCACGCCCGCTCCCCATCTGGTATGCATCCCTGCCAAGCCCTGAGCATCGAGAAGGCCTACCGCTTAGGGATCGGTCCAGAGCCCGAATGGCCTCCAGCAGCGTCTGTGCCCGGCCCCGTGTGACCTCTGTGCTGTCCAGCAGTCCCCCTGCCCGGCCTCGGGCTCCGCTGGCCTGTGGATATGACCTTCAGCCACCGCCAACTAGTGGGAGCACGGCGGGGGCATGACCTGGGTGACAGGGACAGCCTGGCACATAGCGCGGCCAGGAGCTGGAGAAGCGTGGAGGTGAGGAACCTCAGGGGCTCTCCTGGGGGAGGGCACGGGGCACTGGGGCAGGGGTCTCCAGGGGTCCTACCCGGCTGTCCAGCTCCTGGGCACCCTGTGCCAGGCGTGCGCTCTGTTGCTCCAGAGTCTGCAGCCGCTGCACCGTCCCGTGGCGGGGGTCTGGTGGACCCCGGAGCTGGGTCTGGGGGGAGCAGGAGGTGAGGCCTGCACTCTGGGGGGAGCGGGAGGGAGGAATGAGGAAGGAGAGGGAGGGGTGGCGGCGGGAGGTACCTTCAGGCCTGCGATGGAGTCGTTCAGCCTGCGCAGCTGTGCCCAAGCCGCCGAGCTGGTGTTGAGGCCACGGAGCTGCTCTCGAATGGCAGGGAGGACGGCTCCCGCCCGCTCCAGGTCGTCCAAGAGCAGGACCACGCAGTGGTCACACACTGAGGGCAGCAAGGCCACGGGTCAGGGAGGGCCTGGCTGGGCAGGGACTGGAGTGAGGGCATGTGTGGGGCAGTGGGGCAGCATGGAGCCAGATCTGCCAAAGAGGCCACAGGGCGAAGAGGCCCGGGGGCTCAGCTCCGGGGTTATGGTGCTGGCAGAGAGGCCGAGGTGGAGGGGTCAGAGGCCTGGCTTCTGAGGCGAGCCCAGGAAGCTGGCCGGATGCAGCAGAGGCCCGCAGAGGGGATCACGGTCCCTAGGAGGGGAACCAGGGCCCCTGGGACACGGAGAGCCAGCCAGGCCCCCTCGGGCCAGGGTTAAGGCGGTGGCCAGGTCAGCATGGGCTGCTGGGGCTGGGGGCTGGGCGGCGGAGGAGCGCGGCGGCTCACCTTCGCAGTGGACGCCGTGGCCTCCGGGCCCGCCGGGCACAGGCACCTGGTGCGGCTGGCTGCACACATCGCAGCGCGCCCCGCTGAGCCCCGGGGGGCAGGTGCAGCGGCCCGTGCGCGGGTCGCAGTGGCCTCCTGGGCACAGGCAGCCTGTAGAGAGGGGCGGGTGAACACAGCCCCCCGCCAGGCCACCCCCGCCCGCCTGTGGCCCCTCGACTCACGCCTGCAGCCGCGCTCCGGGAGCCCCCAGTAGCCCGGGGCACACTCACGGCACTGGGGTCCCATGGCCCCTGCTGGGCACTGGCACTGCCCGCTCTCGGGGTGGCACTGGGAGCCGGCGGCGGCCGGTCCACAGGCACAAGGTTGACAGCCCTGGCAGTGCTTGAAGCCGAAGTGTCCTTCCTGCGGGACAGGCGTCGTGAGGCTCCGCCCAGCCCAGGGAACCACCGGCCGTGCAGGCTCGGGCCTCCTCCCGCCAGGGCGCCCGGCTCCGGTCTCCAGAACGTGGCCCCTCCTGTCCCCGCCAGCCTGTGAGGTTCTGGGGAACGGTGTGCTCCAGTGCCCGTGTGTCAAGATTCGACCCCCGCTCCCCCCGCTTCCCCTCCCACCTGGCAGTGGTCGCAGCGTGTCCCAGCCACACCCGCCTTGCACAGGCATCGCCCAGTCTGAGGGTCACAGGCCTCCGTCCCGCACGGGGAGCAGTCGCACCCTAAGGGAAGGGGCGGTGTGACTTCTCCTGGGGCCACCCTGGTCTTTCCCCGTCTTCCAGGTCACCCCGCAGGGCGGCCCCCTCCCCCAGTGACCATAACCCTGGGGTGGAGCCTGAGCTTGAAGCTGACCAGGATGGGGTCCTGGCCCCCAACCCCGGCAGTGCTGAGCTGCACACCGCTGATCCCCATGCACCCCCGCCCCCCCCCCGCCTACGGGTGCAGTTGCCAGGGAGCAGGGCATCCCCGTAGAAGCCGGGGGCGCAAGCCTCGCAGCGCGGCCCGGTGGTGTGGCGCAGGCAGCCACGGCAGGTGCCGGTCAGAGGGTCACAGTCACTGAAGATCATGTTGGGGTCTCCGTTGCCGCTGCAGTCGCAGGGCTGGCAGGAACTGCCCAGCACCAGAGGGTTTCCAAAGAAGCCAGGGGCACAGCTGGCGCGGCAGAGGGCGGGAAAGGGCGGTCAGCGTCGTGTCCCCACCCCAGCCCGAGGGCCGCGCTGGGCCCGACCCCAGCTTACCGCTCACAGGAGGCCCCGGCATAACCAGGCTTGCACAGGCACTGGGCACGGCCACCGCGCACCACGCAGCCCTCCGCGAAGCTGCGAGGACGAGAGATGCCGGTCACTGCCCACCGGGTTCTCCCCACCACGGCCGCCTGGGCCCCAGAGTGAAGGGTGGGCGCTGTGGAGGGGCTGGGGCAGGCGGGGCCTGGCTCAGCTCAGCTTACTTGTTGGAAGGCACAGCCAGAGGGCACGGACAGCTGACACAGGGGGCCGCGGGGTCCTCACCCCCACTGCTCACAAAGCCAGGCTGGCAGCGCTCGCAGTGAGCACCCTCTGTGTTGTGCTGGCAGTCCTGGGCAGTGTACAGAAGGACCGACAGTGAGTGGGGCTGACCATGGGCCCCGGCCCCTGCCCCACCACCACTGGTCGGAACTCCAGAACCCCAGCGCCTACACACCAGGCCCTCAGCTTCTCTAGCGCCAATGGCACCTTCTGAGGCCTGTGCCTTGCGTGGCTGCTCCCCCTCCCCCAGGCTCTACTTACCAGGCAGATGCCAGAGCCCGGGAGGCAGCGGTCTGAATGGCCATGGCACTGACAAGGGACACATCGGCCCAGGAAGGGACCTTTGATGTCACGGAAGTAGCCGGGGGCACATTCCTGGGGGTGGGGAAGGTGCCAGTGACTAAGAAAGAAGGCGGTGCCGACCCAAAGCTATGCAGAGCAGGGAAGGCAGCTGGTCCAGGTCCGACCCAGGGCTCCGCATTCCCCAGCGTGGACTGCTGGCTGGAGCTCCCGGCTGGGACAGGCTGGGACAGGCCAAACGCTTGGCTGCTGGCCTCTAGTCCAGAGGACACGGCTCCCAGAGCCACAGCACCGTCAGGGCTCAGGAAGGACCAGACCGTGGAGCTGGCCGGCGCCTCCTCCTCTACCTCAGTGCCTCTTTCTAGCAGGTGACTAGACAGAGCGGCGAGGAGAGAACCACAGCAGGTTCCTAGGTTAGCTGGACGCTAGGGTGGCCGGGCACCCGGTGAGAGGCAAGATGAGCAGCAGCTGGGCTGTGGGGGAACAGGTGACAGGGCCAGGCAGGGCCAGGGGCCAGGGGGGTGGGGAGACAGGGTGCAGGCGGGCGCGGACTCCAGAGGATGTGTGGCTGGGCGCGGGGCCCACCTTACCTGGCACGAATCCCCGTGATAGTTGGCGGGGCACATGCACACCTCCACGTTGCTGGCGGGAGGCCCTCTGCCCGCCTCGCCAGCCACCTCCAGCACCACTCCACGCAGGGAGACGGAGGTGGCCGAGAAGAGGGCTCGGACCTGCAGCTGCTCCAGGCTGGCGAGGACCATCATGAGCTCCTCCCGGGACACTGCGTTGTGGGTCTCCATGTGTCGGAAGTTCCCCTGGGGACCAAGGCATGACCTCACCGGGGTGATACCAAGGGAGAAGAGGGAGTGCAGGACAGAGCCTGGCACGGGGACAGAGGCGCACACAGACAGAAGGCAGAGCCGAGCACGAGGACAGAAGCTGGCCTTGAATCACAGTCCTCAGATCTCAGCCTCCTCAGTAGCTGGATCACAGGTGTGAGCCATGGCGCCCAGCCTAAAAGGTCATTTTAAAAATAATGGGCTGGTGGCTCACCCTGTCATCCGAGCTACTCAGGAGGCTGAGATCTGAGGATCACAGTTCAAAGCCAGCCCAGGCACTAAAGTCTGTGAGACTCTTATCTCCAGTTAACCACTAGAAAATGCGAAGTGGCGCTGTGGCTCAAGGAGTAGAGCTCAGGGACAGTGCCCAGGCCCAGAGTTCAAGTCCCATGACGACCACCACCACCACCAACAAAATAATAATAACAATAATAATAATAACAATAATAATAATAATAATGATAGGCTAGGAATGTTGATTTAGTGGTAGAATGCTTGCCTAGCATGCATGAAGCCCTGGATTTGAGTCCTTAGTACCACATCAACAGAAAAAGCTAGAAGTGGTGCTGTGGCCCAAGTGCTAGAGCACTAGCTTTGAACAAAAGAAGCTCAAGGACAGAGCATGGGCCCTGAGCCCAAGACCAGGAACTGGCAAAAAAAAAAAAGTCTATGATGAGATTAAAAGCTCTATCTATTATTCTCTAGCTTGTTTGGTAAGTGCTATTTTTTTTCCAGTACTGGGGATTTGTCCAGGGCCTTGTGCAGAGGTGAAGCTCTGCCCAGGAAATGCAGTCTGCTGGAACTGCAGCCAAAAGCCATCTCAGGGGAAGCAAGAATGGCCTAGAGACCACGAGGAAGTGTCAAACAACAGCGAACTCCTCTGCAGAGGCCAGGAAAGAAAACCACCAGTCAAAGAGAAATGCCCGACAGAGAGGTGGGCCACAGAGGTGGACAAGGCCACAGAGCGGTGCCAAGCTCCTCAAGACTCACCCATGGTGGTCAAAGACTCGTCACGGGCCAGTGAAGCATCGTGTTTATGGGGTGACCAGACAGAAAGCCCCCGTCAACCCACGGCCGGCGTCCTCCCGTCAGCGCCCCTCCTCCCGCTGTTCCACCGGGCCGTTCTCCACCATGGGCCTGGCCTTCCGTGGCCAGGCCGGCTTGGGTCAGCACCACTCACCTCCACCAGCTGCAGCCGCCCCTGGTGAACATGGCCGGGCGCGGGGTATGATGGCTCCAGGTATGCGATGCTCATCTGGTTGCCCTGGGAGACAGAAGGGCCAGCTAAGCACAGCCCCTGGTCCCAGCCGGTCACGCTCACCTGCCCATCTTGCCACCTCTACCCATCCCGTTACCTGCAGCACCACATCTGGCCTGCTTTCGGCCGGGATGAAGACATCCCCGCGCTGGGTCTCCGACTGCAGCTCGTAGTGGAGTGTGCCACCATAGGAGGACACCTAGAGCCAGGACAGTGAGGTGACACGGCCAGACTCTTGAGCCGGGGCAGTGGGTGACACGGCCAGACTCTGGAGCCGGGGCAGTGGGTGACACGGCCAGACTCTGGAGCCGGGACAGTGGGTGACACGGCCAGACTCTGGAGCCGGGACAGTGGGTGACACGACCAGACTCTGGAGCCGGGACAGTGGGTGACATGGCCAGACTCTGGCCACAGCCTCTGGCTCAGAAGAGAGGCCTCGCCGCCCTGGGCTGGGAACTCTCTGGTCCCTTCTGCAGCAGGCCCCCAGATGTCCTGGCCACCTCACCACGCTCCTTATCCCTGACTACTGCTAGCTCTTAGGGAGGTGGCCGCCCCGACCCAGTGCCTTTGCTTACCCGATCTCCAAGGTAGGAAGGTGGCGCCTGCCAGTACAGCTCAGGGATGGCATCCGGCACGCGCCGCAGGTCTGCATAGAGCCACGCACCTTCCCGACGCTCGAGGGGTACCACCTGCCGGTCACCACTCAGCAGCGTCCAGCCCTCCATGTCCACGAACTGTGGGCGCACAGGTGGGTCTCGTGGGCTGGGTGCCCACCCGACATGACCTTCCCTGCATGCCACTCCTGGCAGGCCAGGGGGTGCCAGGTGCCCTCCCTGTGGCGGCTTTGGCGGCGGCCCTGCTCTGAGCAGATACCTGGTGGCGGGCATGGGCTGAGCTCTGGCAGCGCTCGGTGGCCCCGAAGCAGAAGCAGCGGGTGCAGCCCTTAGGGTTGGCGGCATCGAGGGAGAAGGCCCCCACACGACACTGGTCACACCTTGGGCCCTGCACGTTCTCCTGGGGCAGTAGAAAATGGCAGTCTTCAATAGGGTGAGGCCTGGCTGGCTGGGTCGCCCCCTCTCCCAGGCTCCCGGGCACGGCTCTCACCTTGCAGTGGCATTGGCCTGTGACGGGGTCACACGTGCTGGGAGCAGTGCCCGCCTCGTGGCAGTCACAGGGGAGGCAGCTGGGGAATGCATAGAAGCCTGGCGCACAGGTGTCACAGCGACGCCCAGACACATTGGGTCTGCACCTGCCGGCACAGAGGTCAGCTGAGCCATTTCCATGCCAGACTTTGTGTGTGTGTGTGTGTGTATGCACGCACGCGCATGTGCACACTAGTAACAGGGCTTGAACTCAGGGCCTCACACTCTTGCTTGGCTTTTCCTGCTCCAGGCTGGCATTCTACCGCCTGAGCCATACCTCCACTTCTGGCTTTCTGCTGGCTAATTAGAGAAAGTTTCATGGATTTTCCTGCCTGGGCTAGCTCTAAACTGCAATCCTCAGAGCTCAGCCTAATATGGAGCTAGGATTACAGGCAGGAGCCACCGGTGCCCAGTTCTACTCTCAGCTTTCTGGCGAAGGTCAGAGGACATAAACCCCCCATCCAGGGTCTACCAGGAACCAAATGGGATGGGGCAGACACCGGGTCCTCTGGTCAGCTGTCCCTGACCCAAGAATCCCCAGGGCCACGGGGGCTTTCCAGGCTCACTTGCACTGGCCGCTGTCTGTGTCACAGGTGGGGTCCGTCAGCTCCTGGACGCCGGGGCCTGAGCAGTTGCACTCCTCACAGCCCACCAGGGGGTGGCAGCCGAAAGTGAGGGGCTGGCAGACCAGGCAGTCGGGGGGGACGGTGCGTGGTGGGCAGATGCACTGGCCCGTGAGCTCGTCACAGAGGCGGGCTCCACAGTCGCAGGCTGCGGGGGTGGACATCACCAGCTGATGGACCGCCCCAGCTGCAGACCGCAGGACGCGCGCAGCAGGCAGGGCCTGTGACTCTGCCCAGCCACTCCACATCCAGACCCTGCACTTGGGGCGGCCGCTCTGATGCGGACACACTGATGTCCAGTTGCCAAGGGTTACAAACTACTTGCTAGTCCCCAGAACATTCCAGACAACCCCACAAGATGGGTGTCCTGTACCTACAAGCCGCCTGAGGTCTACAGACAGGGAAGTACCAGGGATCCCTGACAGACTCCGACACCTTCCCCTGCCTCCTCCTCCTGGCACGTCCTATAACCTGGGAAGTCCTCACTGGGGTCTAGCCATACCCCCTGCCCCGTGCCCTACAGCTGGGGAGCCCACAGGGTAGCCGCAGCCCCGGTACTCACGCCTGCAGTCGGGGAAGCCCCAGTAGCCTGTGGCACAGCGGGAGCAGTCACGGCCGATGACGTGGGGCCGGCAGGGACACTGGCCCCCAAAAGGCTCACAAGTGGGGCCTGTGGCACCCACCTCATGGCAGCCACAGGGCTGGGCCCCATTATTGTAGAAGAGAGAGAGGGAGGCAGCGGCATTCCGGCAGAATGGGGTGGAGCTGGGGCTACATGGAGAGGAATGGGGTGAGGCCCGGCCCGGCCCGGCCTGGCACACACTCCCAGCTCTGACCGGCCCCACCCTGCCCACCTGATGTGGTAGCCATGGGCAGTGCAGTGGCTGATGAAGTCGTAGGACTTGTCCAGGGGCTCTTCCCGCAGGTATCTGGGGCTATAGGCATCCTCAGAGACCACCAACACGTAGTCCTGGGGGGTGGAGTGCCCAGTGGGTCACCCAGGGCCCAGCAACGTGCCTGGCTGGGGCGAGGGGCCAGCCACTGTGGCTGGCCAGGGCGGGAGCCCAGCAGGAAGCCCAGACCACACAGACAGCCCCTCCTCCACGCTCCACCCACTGATCCTGATCAAGCACTGGAGCCATCTCGAGGGAGATGGCACAAGAGGCCGAGTCTGGGCCTTGACACCAGCCCTGTTCTAATCCCCGCTGTTGATCCCAGCTCCCTCGACCCTGTCCGACTCCTGGGCCGGCCCCTCCTGGAGGCAGCAGCGTCCAGGGACTGGCGGGACGTCTCTAGAGCCTCACTTGACATTGGAGGTCTCCAGGGGCAGAAACGGCCACAGTTGGTCTTGGCATGGCAGCAGGGGACAATCCCTGACACCCAAGGTAGGTAACAGACCTGGAGGAGGGCACCGGCCCTGGGACTCACCAGCCAGAGCCACCGGCCTTCGGGCACCCGCACGGTCACCGTGAGCTCATTGTCTGTCACATCCAGCAAGGTCTGGCCCTCGCACGACACCACTGAGCGGCACCCATAGGCATGTGGGCAGAAGCTGGCATTGGCGTGGCCTGGAGGGGAGGACCGGGGGAGATCAGGCTCCTCTGCTGGCCACGCCTGGCTCCACAGCCTGCCCTAGGCACAAGGAGTTATGGCCGCCACGGCGTGTGGGTGGCGGGCGGCACATGGCTCTTGCTCTAGGTCTGCCTGCGGACAGCCGCGGGCCCCTCAGCCTCGAGGACCAGCCACGCGCGCACACAAGCTGGGCTCAGGGCTCAGACTTAGCCAAGTCTTGCAAGAAACAGAACCAAGTGGAGCATCGTAGCACAGAGAGCAGATGTGGGGATGAGACTTGTAGGAACGGGTCGGGGGGGGGGGCGTGGCTGCCACCCACGGCAGCCCGACCCGTGTCCACCTGTCCCTGCGTGTGCCCCTGATCCAGACGCAGCGCCCGTGACCGGCGCTCTCAAGCACTCACCGTGCCAGACCCGGCCTGCAGTGACGAGGACCTCCAGGGGGAAGGCGGGGTGGGCCGGCTGGTACCCATGCAGCAGGAAGGCGTAGCGGCCCAGTGAGGGCACCTGGGCGGTGAAGACCACGGCGCTCTGCAGGAAGAGGCTCGGTGAAGGGCGGGGTGGGCAGGCGTGGGGTCTGAAGCCAGCCCCATGGCGGCTTGGCCCTCGTGTGGGGCAGACAGCAGAGGGCTCAGGCCCTCCCTGATGCCCCCCAGCAAAGGCCAGGCCTGGCCAGCTCCCCCTAACCCCCCAGCAATGGCCAGGCCCATCCAAGCCCTCCCTCCAGCACCCCTAGCAAGCAAAGGCCAGGCCCGGCCAAGCCCTCACCTGGGGGTGGCGCAGAAGGGTGGGCTCGGCGTCCGGGTCCACAGCCGTGGGGGGGCGGGGCTGGGGTCCAGGAGGGGAGCCTCCTGGTGTCAGCTCCGGGGAGTGGGTCAGGGGGAGGCCTGGGGGGAGCGGCAGCACCTGACAGTCCCTCAGGACGATGGGCTGGGGCGGCTTCGGGAAGCGCGAGGGCTCGCAGGCGGCCCTGGGGAAGCGTGGCCGTGAGCCTTGGTCGAGCCGAGCCCGCCAGCGGTCCCTCAGCCGCCCGGCTGCTCCCAGCCCCACTACCTGCTGAGCCCGAAGGCGCCATGGCTGCTCACACAGTGGACCCGGGGCTCCACGAACTCCATGCTGAACTCCTCCACGGGCACCAGGGTGACGCCCCGCTGCGGAGGCAGACCCCAGATGCAGCCTGCCCGGACCCTCTGTGCTCCCTCCGGCAGCCCGCCCGCCACCGGCTACCCTGTGGGGCCTGGCCTAGTGGCTGGGCTCTAACAACCTTGCTTCTGCCCCGGGTAGCTCCCACCTAGGGGCCCACTGCCCTCCTGCCCCTCACCCACTCTCATGCATGCAAGGGGCCCACCTCGGGGGGCCAGGCCAGCCCTCAAGACCGAGCCCACCTCAGGGCAGGACCCAGGGGCCTCACCAGGAAGAAGCGCGCCTGCTGAGAGGTGAGCCGGATGCTGGCCTCTGAGTCTAGGTGGAAGGTGGCCAGGTGGTGCTGGAGGTCCAGGGCGGGGCCCCGGCACAGGGTGCTAGGAGAGGGTACAGTCAGTGGGTGAGCGGTCTGGCCTGAGCCCCACACCAGCACCACCCCTGCTCCAGGCCCACCTGTACAGGCAGGGGTGGAGGGTGAGGGCCCCCTGCTGGGGGGCCCGTTGGGGTGTGTGCACGGCCACGCCCACCTCCTGCTGGGGACCCTCACTGGCGTATTCCACCACCAAGACATAGCGGCCCGGTCGAGGCACCGTCACCTGCAGCTGGACGTCCACCTGGGGGAGGGGCGGGTGAACAGAAGCCCAGGGCCCCTGTCTTTCCACATGCACCCACCAAGGGCTTGCCAGCCACAACCAAGTCCTCCACCCAGAGTGGCTCTAGGCCAGGGAAAGGGCTGGCACAAGTTGTGGCGTGAGTGAAAGGAAGGCTAGGCGGTCTCCCCTGACCCGGTCAAATGGGGACAGCAATGGCCACGCCGGCCTGTCCACGCTGGCTCCACGGAAGCCTTGCCCCCACCCGTGTCCTCTCCTTACCCCCAGGACCAAAGGCGCCCACCCTCCCGGGACCCATGGACACGCACATCGACGCCCAGGCAGGCGGCCAGAGGTGGGTGTGAAGGGCTGAGCTGCTCGGTGGGGCAGGGCCGGGGCAGGCTGTTGTCCTGGAGACACAGGGCCTCCTGCCCCGCTGCTGAGGGAAAGCCGTCCAGGGGGAGGTGGGTGTGGAGAAGGCAGCTGAGGACAGAGGGGCTGAGTCAGTAGCAGGGACCCCCAGTGCCCGGCGGAGCCTGGAAGGCTGCGGGGCCCCTGTCCCCAAGGGCCCTTACTTCTCCCTGGAGTGCTGTGCAGATGGCCGGTAGGTGCAGGCCTGGGTCACGCGAAGCTGCAGGAGCGCGGCCTCGTAGTACACGCTGGGCAGCAGAACCACATAGTCCTGGCAGGGGCAGGGGGCGAATGCTGAGGCTCTCTGGCCCAGGGCCCACTCCCTCCCTCCACGGTCCCCTCCTCACCAGCAGCACCCCTTCAGCCTCCACAAGAAGGGCCCAGATGCCAGGGTTCAGCACAAAGGGCTCCCCAAAGCCCCTCTGGGGAACCGTGACAAACGCAGGCTCGGTGCTGGGTGGAAAGACCACCTGCTGGCTCTGCTCTGTACCTGAAAGGAAGGAGGGAGTAAGACCCTGCCTCGGCCCTCAGGCCTCCCCAACCTGGATCTGCCCCCCACCCACGGTGTGGGGGCATGGGCCAGGGCCCCCCCTCCCGTGATCGGGAGAGAGAGACGACAGGGGCTGGGGTAAGGAGCCGAGCAGGGGACAGGGCAGGTGGGCAGCGCAGCCCCCCACTCACAGTTGAAACAGGCCGCAAGCCTGGCTTCCTCGCGCACGGACACTCGCCCGCTCACACTCACAGGCCCACGGTTGACATAACGGAAGATCAACCGGAAGAGGTCGGGAGAGGTCACGTTCAGCCTGGCCACAATCCTGGGCTGGGGGACAGGGAGTGTCAGGATGATCTGTGGCCATTGTGGCCACGCACGGGGCCGCCTGCCGGGCTGTCCGCTCTTCCAGACACCCACCTGGACAGGAGACATGTGTGCGTAGCCCCTCCAACTGAAGTTCTCGAACTCCAGGGGGTTAAAGCCAAAGCGCACAGCATGGCCCTCGGCCGTAGTGGCCTCCTCCAGCTCCAACCGCAGGTGGTGCAGGTCGGGCAGGTAGTGGTCCTTCGCAGGCCTGCGTGGCACAGAGGTCTGGGTGGGACAGGCACTGGACCCACACAGCCCCCCAGATGCCTAGGGACAGCCAGCTCCCATGTGTCCCTGAGAAAAGGGGCACAGGGAGCCCGGGGGATTGCTGTGGGGTACTCACTCACTGCAGGTGGGGCCCCGGGTGTTGGGCCGGCACCGGCAGGCCCCCGTCTTCGGTTCACAGCCCTGACCCAGAGCACCCCCAACATCACACCGGCAGCCTGGGGTAGAGGAAGCGAGGCTACACCCTGGCCAGCCTTGGGGACCTCGGGGTGCCTTGGCGGCCCCTTGTACTACTCCCCACCTCACGGTGAGCCCTGGCCTCTACCCCTCCTTCAGCTGAGAAGCCATCTGCTCTCTACCCTCAGGGGCTGCCTGGGGCTCTGGGGGCTTAGGAGTAGAGCCCTGGGATAGATTGGAGATGTCTGCCAGGCATGCAGGGTGGAACGAAAGGCCTGGAGTCTGGGCAGGTGTGCCTCTTCCAGCTTCAGGTGTCTGGGAAGCACCCAGGCCTCAGTGGCTCAGAACCTGGAGGACCACCCTTTGCCATGGCCAGTACGAGTCCATCCGTCTCTCCTGGGCCTCCAGCTCCCAGTGAGACCTGAGGCAGCAGGGACGGGGCCTGAGGACCAGTCAGTGGACGCTTACTGTGGCAGCCAAAGTAGTCGGCCTGATCCAGCCCAAAGAAACCATCCTTGCACGCAGAACAACTCTGCCCACACACGTGGGCCTTGCAGAAGCAACGGCCGCTGCCCTGGGGTGGGAAGAGGAATGGAGCGGTGAGAGGGAGGTCTCCCAGCCCGCCCGCCTGCCTGTGGTCCTGTTCTGTGGTCCTCACTCACCAGCTGGCACTCAGTAACTCCTCCCAGCGTGCCCCTGGGGTCACAGTTGCATCCTGGGAGGGCAGAGCAGATCTGAGCAACTCGGGGCCTGGGTGCCACACCCCCTCACATTCCAACACCCCCCCTAGGGCAGACTTACGGGTGCAGCCCTCGGGGTTGCTGGGGCTCAGCCCCCAGTACCCGGGTTTGCAGCGGTCACAACTGGGACCCTCCACATGAGTCCGGCACATGCAGGGAGCCTGGTGGGAACGGATGAGACTGTGTAAGAGTGGGGCCCTGGCCTTGAACCTACAAACTCAGTTCTGTAGTCACAACAAGCCTGAGAGCCCCGAGGTTGCCATGGCAACCAAAATGTCTTGGGGCCTGGGCCTTGAGGGCTGGCCTGGGCCCGGGTCCCTTCCCACCCAAAGGTAGACCTGTGCTCACCTCAGGAAGCAGGGGATTGGCCGGGGCCAGGCCTGCAGGATGACAGGAACCAGCTAGAGATAAGCAAGTCAGAGTCCTTCCTTGGTGACTGGCCAGCCAGATCCTACGCCCCATAGGAGTGTGAACCATAGCCTGCAGCTATGACTAGGCTAGGACCCCTTTCTGGACTCCACTGCACCCCCACAGGCACCCCCACACGTGAGTGCACCATGTGAACACATGCAGCACAGCTGTGTGAGCGCCGCCAGTATTTTTTTTTTACCAATCCTGGATCTTGAACTCAGGGCCTGAGCACTATCCTGGGGCTTTCTCACCACTTGAGCCACAGCTCCACTTGAGGCTTTTCCAAGGAATGGAACCCACGTCTTTGTGCATACCAGGCAAGCACTCTACCACTAGGCTACACATGGACACGGATGTGCACTGCCTGCCCCGACGACTCACCCACAGGGACACACACGGACGCCCTCAGCCTGCCTGGCCCTGGCTCACATGCACACGGCCGTCCGCTGCCAGCCCCGCCCCAGCTTACCTTCACAGTAGGGAAAGTTGTAGGTGCCAGGCACACACGTATCACAGCGCAGCCCCGTCACGCGGGGCCGGCAGCTACACTGCCCACTCTGAGGGTCACAGGCTGTGTGCAAGGAGCCATCCTCGGAGCAGTGGCAGGCTGTGAGAGGAAGGGCGGGTGAGGACAGGAGGGGGGCTGTGGTCGCCGCCCCCCCCCCACCGCGCCCCCACCCCTGTTCCCAGGACACTCACGGATGCAGGCAGGGAAGCTATGGAAGCCGGGGCTGCACTCCTGGCAGGCGGTGCCCGTGTAGCCAGGACGGCAGCGGCAGGAGCCTCCTGCCCCACAGAGCTGGTCCAGGGCCCCCCGGGGGTCACAGGCACAGGCTGTGGGGCAGAGCAGGGGTCAGGCCCAGCCCCTTGTGGAGAGTCCAGCCCCTCCTCGTCCCAGGCCCTTGCTCACCATGGCATTCGGGGTAGCCGTGGTGGTCAGGGCGACAGCGGTCACAGTGAGGGCCCTCGAACCCAGGCCGGCACGGGCAGCGGCCAGCCTCGTCACAGCCTTCAGGCAGGGTCCCCGCGGGGCTGCAGCCGCACACTGCGGGGCAGAGCGTGTCACCGGGCTCCGGCCTCACGGGCCGGGCCCCAGGTGGGGGGCTGTACTCACGCTGGCAGAGCGGGAAGCGGAAGTAGCCAGGGGCACAGCGATCGCACGCAGCTCCCTCGAAGCCCAGGCGGCACTGGCACTGGCCTGAGCCCGGGTCACAGATGTCACTGTCCACTCCAGGGCTGGAGCACTGGCAGGCTGCAGGAAGGGGACGCCAGGCAGGGTCGGCGCTCGGTCAGCGCAGGGGGCTTGGGCTGGGTGAGGAGGGGGTTTTGCACTCACCCTGGCAGCCAGGGCCGTAGAAGCCAGGGCTGCAGAGCTCACAGTGGGTGCCCTGGAAGTTGGGCTTGCACACGCAGCGGCCCACACGAGGATCCTTCCGGCAGGCATTGCCCAGGGTCCCAGCCGCATTGCAGTCACAGCCTGCGAGGACGGGGGTGGAAGAGGCTTGGACCCCTGCAGACCCCTTCCCTTCCCCCTCTCATCTGTTCTCCTTACGATGACAAGCACCCGCACCAGTGTGTGTTCATCACACAAAGCGAGGGGTTTCAGTGTGGGATATTGCCATCCATGCACAGAACATACTTTGATTATAGTCACCCCTCCATTGCTTTCTTTCTTTTGTGTGGTAATAGTTAGAAATTAGGATAATAATAAAAATCATAGCAAAGGAAATGGTATTTGGGGGAAAGGTGTGGTTTGTGTCAAAACCTAGTACCACTAGAAACACAAGGCAGAGTCCAAGGTCACCAGCCGCAAGCCTGAACGCGTGGAGGCAAACCAAACCCTAGCAGGAAGAGCCAAAACTTCAGGCAGCTTTTTTTTTGTCAGTCCTGAGCTTGAACAGTGTCTGGGCACTGTTTTTGGACACTTTTTGCTCAAGGCTAGCGCCACTTGAGTCACTTCCCTCCTTTTTCTGTGTATGTGGTAACTGAAGAATCAATCAAACCCAGAGCTTTTGCATGCTAGGTGAGCACTCTGCCACTAGGCCACACTCCCAGCCACTGGACTCTTCATAAACAATTCTAAGGTAGGAAGAGGAAAGAGCATGTTAATTGTCTCATGAACTATGCATTGTGAGTACATTTAATGTTTACTCAATAAGAATAACTGTTCAATAGGCGGCATAAATGTAAAAAGAAAAAGCCAGGCAACTGGTGGCTCACATCTGAAATCCTAGCTACTCAGGAGGCTGAGGACAGCAGTTCTGAGCCAGCCTGGGCAGGGAAGTCCAAGAGACTTTTTCCAATTAGCTACTAAAAAAAGCAGGAAGTAAAGCTGGGCGAGGTGGCTCACGCCCGTAAACCTAGCTACTCAGGAGGCTGAGGTCGGAGGATCAAGGATCAAAGCAAGCCAGGGCACAAAAGGATCTGAGACTCTTATCTCCAATTAACCTCTAGAAAACAGCTTGGCACCCGGGAGTTTGGCCTAGTGGTTAAAGTGCTTGCCTAGCATGCATGAAGACCCGGGTTCGATTCCTCGGTACCACATACATAGAAAAAAGCCGGAAGTGGTGCTGAGGCTCAAGTGGTAGAGCTCTAACCTTGAGAAAGTCCAAGGACAGTGCTCAGGCCCTGAGCTCAAGCCCAGGACTGGCAAAAAAAAAAAAAAAAGAAAGAAAGAAAGAAAGAAAAGAAAACAGCTTGACTCAAGGGTAGGGAGGCAGCCTTGAGCTGAAGAGCTCAGGGACAGAACCCAGGTGGAGTTCAAGCCCTATGACCCACAAAAAAAAAAAAGCTATGGGACAGAGCCCAGGCTCTGTGTTCAAGCCCCAGTATAAACACACACAAGAGAGGAGTCACCACTGGTCAGACCAGATTATCGACACAGCCTACAATCCTGAAAAAGAGGTGTGCATCCCAACAGCAGTACCAACACAACCCACAGCCTCAAAGCAGAATTGTTTAGAAGAAAGTAAGAAATGGTCCCATAAAGACAGGTGGAGCCTAAACTGAAGACAGGCTGGGTGCCAGGCGGGGCTCGACTCTTTCCTCCGATGAAGCCAGGGGTGTCAGTCCTGGGCTAGGAGGAGCGGGAGGACAGCCACGGAGCTGGTCGCATATGGAGAACATGTGGGTGTCACACAGGAGACACGGCAGCCAGGAGCCAGGCGCAGGGTGAATGTCACACATAGCCAAAGCTACTCGGACCCAAGACCTCCACAAACCCGCCGGCACCCGAGTCTGATTCACACAGGAAGGAGCAAGCCTGCCACGAGGACAAGGCGGATGGAGCAGGAGCACACACATGTGAACTTGCTCTCAGCAGCGCAGGCACCCCTGCCAATGCCAAACCATCTAGAGGGTCACATCCCACGTGAGACAAAAGGAGGGCTGGAAGGGCCAGAGTCAAAAGCCGAGACTGGGGCCGGGAGTCTGGCCTAGTGGTAGAGTGCTCACCTAGCATGCACGAAGACCCGGGTTCAACTCCTTGATGCCACATACATAGAAAACACCAGAAGTGGTGCTGAGGCTCAAGTAGCTCTAGCCTTGAGGAAACCCAAGGACAGTGCTTAGGGCCTAGTTCAAGCCCAGGACTGGAAAAAAAAAAAGAAAAAAAAGCCAAGCCTGTCACCAAGTTCACACCTGACCACGGTACACCAACACAGCCAGGCACCGGAAGCTGACACCGGAGTAACGAGGCACTCCGCGGGATAATCCAGCCGAAGAGGAGGCAGAGACGGAATACAAACACGTGAGGAAAGAAACGGGGACTCGGTATATCAACGCCCCGGGGGAAGCTGCACCCCGAGGAAACATGTAGCTCAGAAGCAGGACCGTTTGAAGGCCGAGGGGCTGTGGCCAGATCCTCAACTCCACCCATTTCACTGGGAGTAACGACCAAACCCGTCCTGGACCTGTCTCCTGGCGAGGGCAGCCCCTGGCGAGGGCAGCCCCTGGCGAGGGCAGCTGGCTCCAGCCTGCAGCCTTCCTGTGTGTAGCTGACAAGCCAGAAATGAACTATAACTCAAGACTATCAAAATGGTAACACACGAAGAAAAACTTACAAATGTTCAAATTTATTAGGAAGCAGCATTCTATCTGTAGAACCATAAGCTGTACCTTGAAAACACCATTTATTTTTTGTATTTACTGAAAAACTAATACATGTATAAACTTTAGTTAGAGTATGATCAACAGAAGAAAGAAAAGAGAGAGAAGAAGGAAGGGAGGGAGGGAGGGAAGAAAAGAGGGAGGGAGGGAGGAAAAGAAGACAGGGAAGGAGGAGAACAGGAACACAAAGAATTAAAAAGTACACCAGAGCTAGGGGCCAGTGGCGCAGTGGCTCACATCTGTAATCCTAGCTGCTTAGGTGGCTGAGAACTGAGGATGGCTGTTCAAAGCCAGCCCAGGCAGGAAAGTTCGTGGGACTCTTATCTCTAATTAACCACCAAAAAAACCCAAAAGTGGAGCTGAAGAGCGCAGGGACAGCGCCCAGGTCC
Organism: Megascapheus bottae; assembly: GCF_031878675.1. Classification (NCBI taxonomy): domain Eukaryota; kingdom Metazoa; phylum Chordata; class Mammalia; order Rodentia; family Geomyidae; genus Megascapheus; species Megascapheus bottae. The sequence goes on from NC_143526.1 coordinate 47,297,642, forward strand.
TGAGTTTAAGACCCATGACTGACCAAAGGGAAAAAAAAAGTACAACAGAATATTGTGTGGCCTAGTGGCAGAGTGCCTGCCTAGCAAGCATGAATCCCTAGGTTCAATTCCTGGGTAACCACACACACAGAAAAGGCCAGAAGTAGTAACGTGGCTCACGTGGTAGAGCTCTAGCCTTGAGAAAGCCAAGGACAGCACCCAGGCCCTGAGTTCAAACCCAAGGACCAGCAAAAAAAAGAATATATATCAATTTGCTAGAAAACAAGGAAAAGATGTGAAATGAGGCCCAAATGTGGTAGATAACAACATCATAGAAGAAATTAAAATCTTCAAACACCTCTTGAAAACAAGGCCTCATAGGCAGGCTCGTGGTTCAAGCATGAGACCCTTAGAGGCTGCAGGGAGAAGATCACAAGTGTGAGCTACAGAGGGAAGCACTGTAGCCCTGCTTCAAAACAGAGCAAGGAAAGAGAGCAGAGCATGCTAGGCAAGCACTCCATCACCTAGCTATAACCCAGCCCAAGTGCCTGTAGTTTCTCACAGAAAAGCGGAGCTGACTGACCCAGTATTTTACTAAACCAAAACACGGTAGCACAGAGAAACGAAAAGCTGTCAACCAGTCTCACTGGATATAGACCCAAGGAAACAATCTACACTCAGCCTCAGTTAACAGGAAACGCAGCTATCCATGGTACAATATGCAAACTAAAAGTGGAATGAATACGAGGCTGGGAGCGTGGCCTAATGGTAGCATGTTCGTCCAGCACACATAAGCCCTGGGCTCGATTCCCCAGAACCACATACACAGAAAAAGCCAGAAGTGGTGCTGTGGCTCAAGTGGTAGAGAGCTAACCTTGAGCAAAAAGTGTCCAAGGATAGTGGCCAGGCCCTGACTTCAAGCCCCAGGACCAGCAAAAAAAAAAAAAAAAAGTGGAACTCTATACAACCCCAGACAACCACAGACCCATGGAGAAAGGAAGAGTTTTCACAATCTATACCAGTGCAAGGGCTCCTTTGTTTTTATAAGTAACGTTTTATTGGAAGCAGCACCAGCCTACTTGCTATAATATGGCCTGTGGCTAGCTGCAGTCTAGTGGCAGAAACTGCAAAGCAGAGCAGAAACTGCAGACTTTGCTGCCTGCCCCTTTTTAGTTTACTGCGTGCACTATGATGAAAACTTAGACTCATACGAAAAAGAAGCCAGTCCCCGGGGCCAGCAGCCCACACCTGAGAGCTTGGTTTAAGGCCAGTCTAGGCAAAGATTTTGTGATACTCTATCACTCAACAGCCACCTGGTGGGCTGCCATCCCAGCCGCATGAGAGGTATAAATAGGACCACAGTCGAGGCTGGTCCCATCAAAAGGAAAGACCCAATAGAAACAAAAAGACTGCGGGCGTGCTGCAGATGTAGCATACTGGCCTAGCAAGCACAAGGCCCTGAGCTCCTAGCAACGGCAAGGAAGGGAAAGGACCTAAGTTTCCAACAATCACAGACTGGTAAAACACATGTTGTATCTGTCTAACACAGACTGTAAGCGGGTATGTTTATGGGACTGTGGCGGGTGAGATAGGCAGTCACTAAACAGTGTGCACGGTACACCTTGAGTTTGTACAAACACGCGCACATTGGTGTGGGAAACTCAAACAGCACAGAAAGAGGCAATTTCCTTTATTTTATTTTTTTGGCTGGGTATTATGGATGGAAAATAGGGCTTATCTGTGCTAATCAAGCACTCTACCGCTGAGCTACAATGTTTTTTTTAAAGATTTTTCCAGTGTGAGTATACATTATTTGTATAAAAATAAATGAGTCAGGCTGGGAATGTGGCTTGCCTAGCATACATGAAAGCCCTGGGTTTGATTCCTCAATACTACATAAACAGAACAAGCCAGAAGTGGTGCTGTGGCTCAAGTGGTTGAATGCTAACCTGGAGAAAGCCCAAGGATGGTGCCCAGGCCAAAAAAAAAAAAAAAAGAATCAGCTTGGTGCCAGTGGCTCACGCCTGTAATCCTCAATTCTAGCTACTCTAGCTACTCATGAGAATCATGGTTCAGAGCCACCCAGGCAGGAAAGCTGGTGACACTCCTATCACCTATCAACCATTAAAAAGCCCAAAGTGGAGCTGTGACTCAAGTGATAGCCTTGGCCAAAAAAAAAAAAAAAAAGAGCTAGAGACCCTCAGGATAGCAAGTTGAAGCCCCAGGAGCTGCATGCATGCGCGCACTCCTGCACGCATGTGCACGTACACACAGTGACTAAGAGGGAAGCGCAGCCTTCGTCCTCGGGGACTTCCTCACAGCCCGGGGTTACTTACTCACGATCTGTCCAGCGGGCAGCACCTGCTCCCCAGTAGTGTTGAGGGAGAGCGTGGGCACAGCTGAGCAGAAGAGACCTCCATCAGTCAGGGCTGCATGGCAACCGTCTGCCCCATCCCGCAGGACCCCCCCCCGCCCACGGACGGTGGCACCAGCTTCCCCACGCCAGGCTCTGCTCACGGTCGCAGCGCGGGAAGCCGGTGAAGCCCTCGGCACACTGGTGGCACTGCTCCCCTGTGAAGTTTGGCCTGCAGTAGCAGCGGCCTGTCAGGTCCTCACAGGTCCCATCCGTGAAATCCGACTCGCAGTTGCAGCCTGGGGAGGAGGCCAGGATGTCTCGTTCTCAGACGAGCCCAAGGGCCGGGCCTCGGGAGGCCAGGGCGAGCCCAGGGCACCCGCCCCGCCAGGCTCACTCACGGCGGCAGGCGTGGGGCGAGTCCAGAGGATGGTCTGGTGCACGGTAGAAGCCGGGCAGGCAGCGCTCACAGTTGATGCCGGTGGTGTGATGCTGGGGGTAGGGGCTGCTGAGTCCAGGGCGCCCCCCCACCCTGCCCCGGTGCCCGCCCTGCCTGGCCGCACGCAGGCTACCTGGCAGTTGATGCACACGCCCCCACCCTGGTACACGTTGTCCTGGTTCTGGCTGGCATTGCGTCGGTCCACTTCAGGGTCGTAGTAGCAGTCGTGGGCATGGCCGTGGCAGTTGCAGGCTGGCAGGGAGGAGCCAGCGGTCAGTCCAGTCCACCCGCCACAGCTGACCTCTAGGGCCCGGCCCTCCCACACACCGCATGCCAATAGCACCCTGCACGTGGGCATGGGGCACTCACACTGGCACTCGTTGGCACTGTCCGTGGTGGCTGGCTTCCACGGTTGCTGATTGAAGCCAGGGCAGCAGCGGTCACAGGAGCCCCCGCATGTGTTGTGCTGGCAAGCGCACTGCAGCCTGCAGGGAGCACGGCGGGCTGGGATCCACTCCAGAGGCCAGAGGGGTGGCGGCAGGCCTTCAGTCCCCACCTTAAGGTCTTCGCTGCGCTAAAGCAAGCTCCTACTCAGACCTTCCCTCCCTCCACAACCCAGGAGAGGGGAGAGGGGAGAGGGGCCCCAGGCAGCGACCGTGGTGGCGGGCGGTGGGATGGGACCGTGGCAACCAGCACAGGTGACCAGCAGTCCTTCCCACTTAGACCAGGACCCCAGCCAGCTCCAGGGGAGCTGTCTGTCCCCTCCAAGCTCCAGACCCCACTGGGCAGGCATCCTCGGCAGCCAGGCGCCTCCCCAGAATCAGGGACTTTCTCTTCCAGTGGGAAGACATCCTGCCTGCTGTCCTGCCTCTGCTGTGGGCGGAGGATCAGCTAGTCAGAAGAGGACCAGCGTGGGGCCACCCCCTCCTCAAGACTGCACATCCACCCCACCGAGGGGCTGGGGCCACTGGTCTCGGGACCTAGCTAGGTCAGGCGTGCCTGTAACAAAGCATGGCCACCACAAGTGGAACCAGGAGAGAGATGCTAGAAAGCCAACTCCAGGGGAAGGAGCAGAGAGGCGCACAGACGTGGAGGGAAAGATGGAGGTGGGCACCACGTGCAGGGGAGGGGCAGGTGGGGAAAATGGCAGGGAAGGGGGTGAGGGAGGGGTGGAGGTAGAGGAGGAGAGCGCCAGCTGGGGAGGACAGAACTGCCTTCCCAGGAGACGCGGGTGCAGGAGGGCGGTGGCGGGCCGGCCTGGGGATGGGAGTCTGTGGCTCTGGGAAGGGTACTTGGCTGCACCAATCCTTATGCCCAGCAGGGTGGGCAGAGCTCGAGCTGCACCCAGGCCCATGAGTCATGAAAAAGGAGCGGGGGCAACGCCTCCCTCAGCAGGTGAGGACAGGCCCTGTGCCAAGGCCCCCAGGGGCTTCTTCTTCCCTGGAGAGCAATTGGGCCACTCGGCAGGCTCGTCTCCCAGCCCTTGGGATCTGGCTCCCAATCCAGCGCAGTTCAGGGGCGCCTGTGCGGTGTGGCAGGGGCCTGGGGCCACCCGAGTCCTCGCGCCTCCAGACCCCTCACCACCTCTGAAGAACGCTTGGCTTTGGGCATGGGTGGGACGAGCTCTGTCCTGTCTGGGCGAATCTGTCTCGGCTGACTCCCCTTGAACTGGACGTGTGGGCACAGCTGCGGGCCCTCTGCAGCGTGCCCAGGACAGATTCCATCTAGACCCAGGGTGGCAGGGCGAGCCTGCCTGAGGTGCAGACAGCCAGGAGCCGTGGGGCCTAGGAGCCCCATGCAGGCTCCCTGTGGAGGTCTTGTCCCAGCTGCATCCGGCCCTGGCTTATGGAACTTGTGCTGTGTGCTGGTGTGCGTGTGTCCTAGCTGCCTCCCAGAACAGGTGACGCTGCACCAAGGACAGGGCCTAAGCCAGGTGCTAGCAGACTGGCTTCAACTCAGGCAGCTCCCATGGTGACTGAGCTGATGCAGCTCATGCCTGTGTCCTGGCTACTCACGAGGCCGGGATCTGAGGATCCTGGTTCAAACACACGAATATGAGAGACTATCTCCAATTAAGCAGTAAAATGCAGGCAGTGGGGGTGGGGCTCAAGTGGGAGATGGTATTTACCTTGAGTGGAAAAAGCTAAATAAGAGTGTGAAGCCCTGACTTCAAGCCCAATGCCAGCACCATTAGTCAGTATTTAGAAATAAAATAAAACAGGGCCTAATATTGGTTAGGAGCTATGTGTGGGAGGGAAAAGGCAAGGCAGGAATGAAAGAACGAAAGAAGAAAGGAAAGAAGCCAAAGAAGTAAGAAAAGAAAGGGCGGGAGACAGAGGAAGGAGGAGGGGAGGGGAGAGGAGGGGAGAGGGGAGCGGGGGAAGCTCAAGCTGGCAGCCCCAGGGGCAGTCTCTAGGGTGGAGTCCGGGCTATGGACAAGCCTCATCAGCAGTGCCAGGCTCCAGGGGGCCTTTTAGGTTCAGTCACACGGGGATCCTGGGACAAATGGTGGATGGCAGCTGGCAGGAGGCAGGTCCAGGGGCTGCCCTGGCTGTCTGGCTCCGCGGGGGCCCAGGAGCACAGCCTGCCTGTGTGGGCTGCGTGAGCCGGGACATGGCAGACGGGATGCTGCTCCACGTCTGGGGGCTGCAGGGAGTGGCTCTGTGCTGAGGAAGGCCACCAGCAGGGTGAGCGGAGGCTTCTGGGCACGTGGTGGGTACCTGTCCCCGCCCCGTCCGTCACTGGCACCTCCCCACAGGCCCAGGTCCGGACAGCCACACCCCGCACACCCCTCTGCCCAAGCGTGCAGAGGGGACGGGCCACGCCCAACTTGAACATCTCCACCCCTCTGGGTGAGGCGGGGGATGGCGAGGAGGGGGGGACTGACCTGAAAGGGTCCGAGGGGTCTTTGGCATCACAGACGTCCGCGTGGCCGTGGCAGACGCAGCGGCCGCCAATGCTGATGTCCTTGATGCTGTAATAGTACTGTGCCCACACCCATGAGCACCAAAGCCACCCGATACCCCAACCCGTCTCAGGGCCCCGGCTGGGGGACCCTCCCGCCCCCCGGCCTAGGAGCACCGGGTGCCGCCTAGCCAGGGCACCTGAGCACACGACACACGACACACGGCGCAGGCGCTCACCCGGCGGGTGACGGTGGGGTCCCGCAGCGCCTTGCCCATGAGATGGCCCAGCAGAGTGTTGGTGCGCAGAAAACGCAGCCGGATGTTGGTGGCTTTGGTGAAGTCCCGAAGCAGGGGGGAGTAGGAGAAGTTCATGGCTCCGGGGCGCCCATTCACCAGGGACACCACGATCTGTGGACGGCGTGACCAGTGAGGCTCGGAGCGGTGGCCGCGTCACCGGCCCCCACCGCAGGCTGTGCTGCCCCGGGGCCCACCTCGCCGTTCTCCAGGGGAACGATGCGCGAGTACTCGGTGGTGCAGATGGCGTCATCGTCCCGTGTGATGCGCTCCAGGGTCCGAGGCCCAAACCGCTCTAGGCAGTCCCTTTTGGAGGCTGCAGAGAATAGACGGGAAGGGGAGGGCAGGACCCGCTGACACTGAGATCCCGGAACCAGGCACGGGGCCGGCTGCTCCCCTGGCGGCCATCTACCAAGGTTCCACTCGCTGCCCGGCTTGTGGAAGAAGGAGGGAACGCGGGCTGATGGCTGAGTCTTTGTCTTGCTGGGTCCAGGGAGACTGGACCGGTGTGGAACAGACCAGCTCCTACCTGAAGGCTGGGACATGCCAGAACAAGCTCCCTGCCTCCACCTTTCCCGGGCACCATCCCCTATTCTTGGGTGAGGAGTTTGGTGGATCCTGTGACAGGCCTGTGTGACTGAAGCATTTGTATCCTGCCAATATGCCTGGCCAGCGCCATCAGCGCCAGCCTAACATGGGGGTCAAGCTGGCAGGCAATGGGCTCAGAGCCACCAAAGCTGCTCAGTCACCATGGGAGCCTCCTGAGCTGAAGCCATTCGACCAAGATGGCCGGAAAGCCCTGGCCTCAGCAGCCCTTGGCTGTGCCGGACACCAGCATGAAACCAGCAAACTCGGCCTTTGGGTGGCCTGCATCCAGGGTCCTGACCACATGGAGGTTGGCATCGAGCGGGTGCCTGGAGCCTTGGGCGAGTGTGGCAAGGGCAGCCCAGTCCATTTCAGGGACGACACTCCCCCCCCCCCGCTGTCCCATGGCACGGGGTCACTCACAGGCAAAGAACTGCCAGGGTTGGTAGGTGTGGCCGAAGTCTGTGGACCGCTCCAGCACCCAGAGGTCTGGCCGAGGGGAGTTGGCAAACTTGATGAGCACGTAGGCGACGTGGAAAACCTGCAGGGGGCAGCGAGGGACCCTTCCGCCACCTGCCCTCTCAGGTGAGGGGAGTACAGAGGACCCCGCCCCCCCAGAGAACCCATCTTCTGGGGAGCCACAGAACACAGCCCATGCTGAAGGGGTTCTGGAGCCACTGGTCAGCTAGACGTGGAGGCCTGGTGGGGGTGGTCAGGGCACAGGGGGTCCTGGGCAGTAGGTCTGGGGCAGGGGATGGAAGCACATCCCTGGCTCTCAGCCAGGACCCAGGGCTAGACAAGGCCCAGCTCCCAAGCCAGCCTGGCCTCTTCCAGGGATGGAGCCTCACCTGGTCACTGCCCTAGGACCTCCCACCTTTACTTGCTGACCTGCTCTGGGTGCCAGTTGGGCACCTGCCCTGCCATGAGAAGACCCTCTTCAGGGAGAAGAACAAGCTCTCTCAGAGCAGAACCACACAGGAGCCACACTGCACAGAGCAGGGAGACCACCAGCCAGGCCGTGGCACTTCTGGGAAGCCATTCCTCCAGAGGCACCAGAACACGAGAGCCCGGTTCAGGCCTGCCCTCCCGCCCACGTCTCCCTTGTAGGGTAGGTGTTGTCAACCTGAACCTGAGAAGGCCTGTCCACCCCAGACCCTGGACCTACCCCAGGCCTAGCACCTACCCCAGGGTCCTCACCTACCCCAGGGTCCTCAACTACACCAGGTTCATCACCCACCCCAGTTTCATCACCTACCCCAGGTTCAGATCCTACCCCAGGTTCATCACCTACCCCAGGTTCATCACCCACCCCAGGTTCATCACCTACCCCAGGTTCATCACCCACCCCAGGTTCATCACCCACCCCAGGTTCATCACCTACCCCAGGTTCATCACCTACCCCAGGTTCAGATCCTAACCCAGGTTCAGATCCTACCCCAGGGTCATCACCTACCCCAGGGTCATCACCCACCCCAGGTTCAGATCCTACCCCAGGTTCATCACCTACCCCAGGTTCATCACCTACCCTAGGGTCATCACCCACCACAGGTTCATCACCCACCACAGGTTCATCACCTACCCCAGGTTCATCACCTACCCCAGGTTCATCACCCACCCCAGGTTCAGATCCTACCCCAGGTTCATCACCTACCCCAGGTTCAGATCCTACCCCAGGTTCATCACCTACCCCAGGTTCAGATCCTACCCCAGGGTCATCACCCACCCCAGGTTCAGATCCTACCCCAGGTTCATCACCTACTCCAGGTTCATCACCTACCCCAGGTTCATCACCCACCCCAGGTTCAGATCCTACCCCAGGGTCATCACCTACCCCAGGTTCATCACCTACCCCAGGTTCATCACCTACCCCAGGGTCACCACCCACCCCAGGGTCACCACCCACCCCAGGGTCATCACCCACCCCAGGTTCATCACCTACCCCAGGTTCATCACCTACCCCAAGTTCCTCACCTACCCCAGGGTCCTCACCTACCCCAGGGTCATCACCTACCCTAGGGTCATCACCCACCACAGGTTCATCACCCACCACAGGTTCATCACCTACCCCAGGTTCATCACCTACCCCAGGTTCATCACCCACCCCAGGTTCAGATCCTACCCCAGGTTCATCACCTACCCCAGGTTCAGATCCTACCCCAGGTTCATCACCTACCCCAGGTTCAGATCCTACCCCAGGGTCATCACCCACCCCAGGTTCAGATCCTACCCCAGGTTCATCACCTACTCCAGGTTCATCACCTACCCCAGGTTCATCACCTACCCCAGGTTCATCACCTACCCCAGGTTCATCACCCACCCCAGGTTCAGATCCTACCCCAGGGTCATCACCTACCCCAGGTTCATCACCTACCCCAGGTTCATCACCTACCCCAGGGTCACCACCCACCCCAGGGTCACCACCCACCCCAGGGTCATCACCCACCCCAGGTTCATCACCTACCCCAGGTTCATCACCTACCCCAAGTTCCTCACCTACCCCAGGGTCCTCACCTACTCCAGGGTCATCACCTACCCCAGGTTCAGATCCTACCCCAGGTTCAGATCCTACCCCAGGTTCATCACCTACCCCAGGTTCAGATCCTAACCCAGGTTCAGATCCTACCCCAGGTTCATCACCTACCCCAGGTTCATCACCTACCCCAGGTTCAGATCCTACCCCAGGTTCATCACCTACCCCAGTTTCATCACCTACCCCAGGTTCATCACCCACCCCAGGTTCAGATCCTACCCCAGGTTCATCACCTACCCCAGGTTCATCACCCACCCCAGGTTCATCACCTACCCCAGGTTCATCACCTACCCCAGGGTCATCGCCTACCTCAGGTTCATCACCCACCCCAGGGTCATCACCCACCCCAGGTTCATCACCCACCCCAGGTTCATCACCCACCCCAGGGTCATCACCCACCCCAGGGTCATCACCTACCCCAGGTTCATCACCTACCCCAGGGTCCTCACCTACCCCAGGTTCATCACCTACCCCAGGGTCATCACCCACCCCAGGGTCCTCACCTACCCCAGGTTCATCACCTACCCCAGGTTCATCACCTACCCCAGGGTCATCACCCACCCCAGGTTCATCACCCACCCCAGGTTCATCACCCACCCCAGGGTCATCACCCACCCCAGGTTCATCACCCACCCCAGGTTCATCACCTACCCCAGGTTCATCACCTACCCCAGGTTCATCACCCACCCCAGGTTCAGATCCTACCCCAGGTTCATCACCTACCCCAGGTTCATCACCCACCCCAGGTTCATCACCTACCCCAGGTTCATCACCTACCCCAGGGTCATCACCTACCCCAGGGTCATCACCCACCCCAGGTTTATCACCCACCCCAGGTTCATCACCCACCCCAGGTTCATCACCTACCCCAGGTTCAGATCCTACCCCAGGTTCATCACCTACCCCAGGGTCCTCACCCACCCCAGGTTCATCACCCACCCCAGGTTCATCACCCACCCCAGGGTCATCACCCACCCCCGGTTCATCACCCACCCCAGGGTCATCACCCACCCCAGGTTCATCACACATCCCAGGGTCCTCACCCACCCCAGGTTCAGATCCTACCCCAGGTTCATCACCCACCCCAGGTTCATCACCCACCCCAGGGTCATCACCCACCCCAGGTTCATCACCCACCCCAGGTTCATCACCTACCCCAGGTTCATCACCTACCCTAGGTTCATCACCTACCCCAGGGTCATCACCTACCCCAGGTTCATCACCTACCCCAGGGTCATCACCTACCCCAGGTTCAGATCCTACCCCAGGTTCAGATCCTACCCCAGGTTCATCACCCACCCCAGGTTCAGATCCTACCCCAGGTTCATCACCTACCCCAGGTTCATCACCCACCCCAGGTTCATCACCCACCCCAGGTTCAGATCCTACCCCAGGGTCATCACCTACCCCAGGGTCATCACCCACCCCAGGGTCATCACCCACCCCAGGTTCATCACCCACCCCAGGGTCCTCACCTACCCCAGGTTCCTCACCTACCCCAGGGTCATCACCCACCCCAGGTTCATCACCTACCCCAGGTTCATCACCTACCCCAGGTTCATCACCTACCCCAGGGTCATCGCCTACCTCAGGTTCATCACCCACCCCAGGGTCATCACCCACCCCAGGTTCATCACCCACCCCAGGTTCATCACCCACCCCAGGGTCATCACCCACCCCAGGGTCATCACCTACCCCAGGTTCATCACCTACCCCAGGGTCCTCACCTACCCCAGGTTCATCACCTACCCCAGGGTCATCACCCACCCCAGGGTCCTCACCTACCCCAGGTTCATCACCTACCCCAGGTTCATCACCTACCCCAGGGTCATCACCCACCCCAGGTTCATCACCCACCCCAGGTTCATCACCCACCCCAGGGTCATCACCCACCCCAGGTTCATCACCCACCCCAGGTTCATCACCCACCCCAGGTTCATCACCTACCCCAGGTTCATCACCTACCCCAGGTTCATCACCCACCCCAGGTTCAGATCCTACCCCAGGTTCATCACCTACCCCAGGTTCATCACCCACCCCAGGTTCATCACCTACCCCAGGTTCATCACCTACCCCAGGGTCATCACCTACCCCAGGGTCATCACCCACCCCAGGTTTATCACCCACCCCAGGTTCATCACCCACCCCAGGTTCATCACCTACCCCAGGTTCAGATCCTACCCCAGGTTCATCACCTACCCCAGGGTCCTCACCCACCCCAGGTTCATCACCCACCCCAGGTTCATCACCCACCCCAGGGTCATCACCCACCCCAGGTTCATCACCCACCCCAGGGTCATCACCCACCCCAGGTTCATCACACATCCCAGGGTCCTCACCCACCCCAGGTTCAGATCCTACCCCAGGTTCATCACCCACCCCAGGTTCATCACCCACCCCAGGGTCATCACCCACCCCAGGTTCATCACCCACCCCAGGTTCATCACACACCCCAGGTTCATCACCTACCCCAGGTTCATCACCTACCCTAGGTTCATCACCTACCCCAGGGTCATCACCTACCCCAGGTTCATCACCTACCCCAGGGTCATCACCTACCCCAGGTTCAGATCCTACCCCAGGTTCAGATCCTACCCCAGGTTCATCACCCACCCCAGGTTCAGATCCTACCCCAGGTTCATCACCTACCCCAGGTTCATCACCCACCCCAGGTTCATCACCCACCCCAGGTTCAGATCCTACCCCAGGTTCAGATCCTACTCCAGGTTCAGATCCTACCCCAGGTTCATCACCCACCCCAGGTTCAGATCCTACCCCAGGTTCATCACCCACCCCAGGTTCATCACCCACCCCAGGGTCATCACCCACCCCAGGGTCATCACCCACCCCAGGTTCATCACCCACCCCAAGGTCATCACCCACCCCAGGTTCATCACCCACCCCAGGTTCATCACCTACCCCAGGTTCATCACCTACCCCAGGTTCATCACCTACCCCAGGGTCATCACCCACTTCAGGTTCATCACCCACCCCAGGGTCATCACCCACCCCAGGTTCATCACCCACCCCAGGTTCATCACCCACTCAGGTTCATCACCTACCCCAGGTTCAGATCCTAACCCAGGTTCAGATCCTACCCCAGGCCTAGCACCTACCCCAGGCTCAGATACCACCCCAGGCTCAGATCCTACTCTAAGCCTGGCACCTTCGGGCTGGCACAAGGAGACTGTGGTTTCTACACCCTGCCCAGTGTCCTGGACCTCCATGGGCAGTGCCCTATCCTCCCATTCAATCTTGGAAGCCAAGTGGAAGAAGCTGGGGTTCTGCCCACTGTGTTTCTGTCGAGGACGTCAGTGGGGTGCACAGGGCTGGATGCGGGCGGCAGAGGCACAGACCCCTTCCTGGAATCCGCTGCTCCAGGGCTCCTCGCCACAGCAGATCCCCCCAGCAGGCTAGCCATCCTGAAGCCCAAGGCGCCCTCGGGCCCCTGGGGCTGCACAAGGCCCAGTCGCCTCACCCCAAATTGGCCTGAGCTGCCTGGTACCCACATGGAACCTTTTTCAGCTCCAGCTTTAGGGAAATACAAGCTGCCAAACTCTAGTGCAGCCAAGGCCCGGGGACCCCAGATAAGGCCGGGGTGCTACCCTTGCCAGGAGGCCAGGTAGCCTGGGGACAATGGGCTGAAGCCAAGCACAGCCTGGGTGGGGGCCAGGCCTATTTACCGCTGCCAGCTGAGGTCATCTACCACTTCCCCATGAGAGGAGAGTGAGGGGAGGGGTTCTGTCCCCATGCCACGCCCCACACCTCAGCCTCAGAGCCCTGCGAATCCAGGGAAGCTGGCTGTCCTGGGCATGTGCACAGGGGGGTCTGTGGAGGAGGCAGAGGGCAGGCGGGAGCACTGGGGCATGACAGACGTGGACACTGGCCGCCCCCGCCTTTCCCTGAGTGGAGCCCACGGCTGTTTGCTTGCTGGCTGCTGGTCCCTCCCTGGTCTGCAGGCCCCACATTTTTCCCAGCTGAGAGCACTTTCACAAATATTGACTCCAAGATGCTGACGGCAGGGTAAGGGGGCATGGAAACTTCCGTCCCTGGGCTGGGATTCACTCAGCTCCCTAGCCGTCCATCTGTCCTCTGTCCACCCATCCATCCAAGCCTTTTCTGTCAGGTGCAGTCCTGGGCAAATGTGTTCAAGAATCTCCTGTTGGCACAGACCCTCGAGGGAGAGCGCCCCACTCGGGAGCAGTGTCCCTGGTATGAGCCAGGAGGGGCTGCAGACCCCTGGCCCTTGCCCCTCCCTGCCTGATCTCCTCAGCTGCCAACTTAGGCTGACCTTTCTGTGGTACAGTTCTGTGCAAAATGAAGGGAAAAAAAAGTCTTTTAAAGCAAAAGCCAAACAAAAGCCGCCGGTTATTTTTATAAATCTGGCTATTTTGGGGCAGGCACGTCTCCAGAGCAGCAGCCGGGGCCACCATGCCCTCCCTCCTGCCCCCGCCCAGCCTGACCGCTGAGGACTAAGGCTCCCCAAAGAGGGTTGTGCCTGCAACCCTGCCCGTCAGGGTGTTGGCAAGGGCCCAAGAGACAGGCCAGACCAAGGCAGGGGTCCAGGGCCGTGACCCAGCAGCCACGGCCCCCCTAGGATGTAAGGAGTGGGAAGAGACTGCCCTGGAGGAGAAGGGGGCAGCCGACTGGCAGAGACGCTACAGAGGGTGCCTGGGCATCCCCGAGCAAAGAGTGAACAGGAGCCGGACCTGACATCATGCCCGTGGGGGGGTGGAGCTGGTCCCAGGGGCTCTGGGTATGTGAAGTGGACAGCTGCTGGCTGGCTGCCACTCAGGCTGTGGGTGGAATCTCCAGGAGACGCAGGAGGGGCCCCCCTCTGCACCCACAGCCCATCTGGGGGCTGTGGAGACCAAGCCTACATACAGGTGGCTGCACCACACATGGCAGGGCTGAGAGGCCCGGCTCTGCCCCTGGCAGTGTGACTCAGCCAGGGTCCAGTGACTCAGCCCTGATCCTGCAGGAAGAAGGCCCAGTGCCAATTCCTGGGCCCAGTCAGGGTCTCAGGCCCTGGAAGCAGGAAGCCCCTCCTAGCCCCGGTGTCCAGGCTATCCGGGCTACTGCCTGACCCCTCCCTTCAGATCAAGTTCTTGGGGACTTAGCTTCTGTGTCCCGCTGGCTAGCTTGGCCTTGGAGGCCCTGGGTGGGCCTGGGCCAGCCGCTAGCCCTTGCCAACTCTCAGGTGCCCTCCTGCCTGGCAGAGACCCTATTTGGAAACCTGCTGACCCACAGCAGGAGCCAGGATGGCTGGGCTAGCGTGTGACATCTTAGACCCCAACTAGGTAAACAGCCTCCCTCTGACCCATCAGACCTAAAACACACCACGTGGGCATCCCTTCCAGAGGGAAAGAAAAATGGACAGGCCAGGCGCGCCACCCAGAAAGCCTACCACGTACATTGTACACACACACACACATACACACACACATACTCATTACCTGACTTTAACTGTAACCCCTCCGTCCATCACCTTTATAATAACAACAATAATAAAAGGAAAAAACCAAGTGGACCTGTACAGAAACAGGACTGGGCCTGGGGTTTGCTCTAGTCCAGCCAGGTCAGGCTAGATGTCGTGCTGGAGCCACAGGAAGTCAAGTTTATCCCACGGGGACCCCACCGCAGAAACCCAAACAGTTTAGTCTCCACTGAGAGGTATGGTGAGAAGCTGACCACCAGGCCAACGTAGTGGGGTTTGTTTAAAGCCACAGAAAACAGGAAGCCTTTGGGGCCCCAGGCCCTGGTGGGGGCATCCTGATGGGCTGCAGAAACACAGAGTGAGTAAGGGATGAATGAGCCATGGACAGATGTGTGTGACCAAGAACGTAAAAGGCTAGGCTGGGACACACAGCCTGCCTGGGGCTCTCATGGCCTCTCACGAGGTCCTCTGCCAAACAAGGACAGGAACAGAGGGAGATGAGCAGAGGGAGAGAGAGAGGATGGGCAGAGGGAGGGGGAGAGGATGGGCATACATACAGCACAGCCGGAGGAGCTGGGCCACCCTGCCCTGCACCTGACCAGCACTGAGCTCTGGCACCAAGGCCTGCCCACAGCTGCACTTCCTGTCACTTCCCTGGACGACCGCTGCGTCCCTCAGGGCACTGGCCACATGGCCTTGTGCCCAGCCAGGCCCAGCCAGGCCCCGGGAGTCATGCCAGTGGCTTCAGCCTGGTAGTTAGTAGGCCAGGAGGTCTGACAGAGGACCTCAACCTGGCCGGCCTGAGAGCAGGCTGGCCAGGGCAGGTCTCATGCAGTCTGACAGCCAGGTGTCCACTGTGCCCAGGAAGGGCTTTGCATTTCCCACTTAAGGAGAAGAAAGCAGCCCGGAGGCCAGACACCTGGCCCCCGCAGCGCAGCATCTCCTTCAGCTATGAGCAGGGGCTCCGCTCGGCACTGGCCCTGTCTCTGGCATAACCCCTGCCTCATTTCCCCAGTACCCACGGAGGACTTTCCTCCTGTAGGGACCAGCTGGTCCTTTCGAGCTCTCCTGCTCTACCATTTGTGTCTGGTGAGGGGTGGGGGGCAACCGCTTCTCCCCCAGTGGGAGTCTTCTCCGTGCCAGTCCCCCGACCTGCTGGGGACCGTCCTCCACAGGGAGAGCCCTCTCTGGACAACACCCCACCTTTCTCAGAAGCCAGGGACCTGCAGCCCCACTGCCGGTGCCAGCTCAGGCCCCGCCCACCAGGACAAATGCTCCTGGCAGCTGGGCAGCGCCCCCCCCCCCCCCGCCAGCCTGTGAGGCACAGGAAGCTCCCAGGGGCTGGTGCCAGTAGCCCCACCTCCTTTCCAGGGCATCCGCTCCAACCCCAGCTCCAACCCCAGAACAAAGGCGCTAGCTGAGGCACTTCCTGAAGCGTCCTGAAGGAACCTCGTCCAGAGCGGCCCCTCCAAGGGCCGGCTGGATGTCAGGGTACAGAAGCCCAGGAGGCGCAGCAAGAACCCCCACACCTGTCACCAACCCAGGAGTGGGAGCAGGCAAGGGTGCAGTGACCCCTGCCCATGCCACACTCACGGGCAGGAGCCGTGGTGGATACAGCAACATCCCGACATTGTCAGCAGAATGTGGACCAGGAGAAGGAAGGAGGAGGGCAGGGAGGGACAGGAGATGGGGAAGAGAAAGCTAGTGGGCCTTGAAGGGGCTCCTTTCCCTGTGCCATTTTATAGTCAGCGAAATGAAGCTTGGGGGAACAAGATGCCCACCCACAAAGTGAAACCTCCCAAACCCTAAAGGTGGACGGGCCTTGAGCCCAATTCACAGATGTGGAGAACAAGGCTCAGAGAAGGCCCTGGGATGGCAAGGTCCACAGCAGGTCAGCAAACAGCCCGCTGTCTTCGGCTGGGCACCCTGGTTTGCCATAGAAACATGGCCCTCAGTATAACCGCCCAGCCCGCTTGGTGAGTCCTGGGGGGAGGGGGGGGTGTTCTGGAGGCTGAGATCTGAGGATCACAGTTCAAAGCCAGCCCAGGTAAGAAAGTCCGTGAGACTCTTCATCTCTAATTAACCACCGGAAAACTGGATGTGGTGCTGTGGCTCAAAATAGTAGAGTGCTTGCCTCGAGCAAAAGAGCTCAAAGAACTGGGCGCAGTGGCTCGAGCCTGTCATCCCAGCTACTCAGGAGGCTGAGATCTGAGGATGAAGGCTCAAAGCCAGCCCGGCACACAAGGAACTGAAACTCTTATCTCCAATTAACTTCTAGAAAATGGGAAGTAGGGCTTGGCTCAACGGTAGGGCAGGAGCCTTGAACTGAAGAGCACAGGGCCCAGTTCCAGCCCCATGACCCACAAAAAGAAAAAAAAAAAGGAGCTCAGGGACAGTGCCCAGATCCTGAGTTCAAGCCCCATGACCGAGAGAGAGAGAGAGAGAGAGAGAGAGAGAGAGAGAGAGAGAGAGAGAGAGAGAGAGAGGGAGAGAGAGAGAGAGAGAGAGTTTATGCACATGCCCCACTAGGGATGCCCCAACTGCTGTACCAGGGAAGAGTTCCTCAGGTCCCAGGGCTCCTCAGGCCCCCAAGTGGCACAGGTCAGGTGGAACCCAGGAGATGAGGAAAAGTGGAATAAGCTCCGCCCAGACCTGGGCCAGGTCAGAACTGGAAAGCCAAGATGGGTGGACCCTGCCCAGTCTCCCGCTCCTCCTGCCTCCCCTGCTGGTGGCAGTGCTGCACCCATCCCCCCTTAGGAATTCCAGGTCATTATTGGGGCTCCTTCCGTCCTGTGCTCTAGCCATCTGCCTGACCAAAGAGCAGGCCGACAGGAAGGAGGTGGCAGGCCTAGAGACCATCCTTCTAACCAGCTCCAGAAGGCCCTCCTCCCGCTCCCTCCGACACACAGGCCGCAGAGGGCAACAGGTTTAGGAAGGAGCAGAGCTCAGAGTCACAGGCCTCGACAGAGCCGGCCAGTGGGCTCGCAGGGAGAGAGACTTGGTGGTCATCTCTGTCGCCTCCCACCCAGCCAGCTCCCGTCCCCTCCCCTCCCATCCAGGGAGTAACAGCAGAGCCAGCCCATTCCCACAGCCCAGAGCCCCAGCCCTGGGTAACATCAGGGGCCCCAGACCGCAGCAGCCTGGCGGGCTCATTCATCACTGCCTGCTCTGACCTCACCTCCCGCCAGTGCCAGAGCCTGGAGGCCAAGCAGGGCCCCAGGCTGGTGATGGGAGTGGAGTCTAGGCACCTAACCCCTCACCCCAAGGTGGTCATGGAAGCACAGGTATCCCAGGAATGTCCTTCTCCTCCTCCTCCACATTCTTGCATGCACCCCTCCCACACCCAGCAGGAATTCCTCAGAGTAAACATCGCCTCTGGGGGGGGAGAAGGTGTGCCCTCCTCCCCCTCCCCCCTCCCTTCAGCACCCTCCTTCCCTGCCCCTGCTGTAACCAGGGGTGCTGAAAGAACAAGCCCAGGGAAGCAGCAGACACAGACAGGACCCTACCTGGCCCAGGTCCAGGGTGAGGTTGACCTGGTTGTACTCCAGGCCTCGGGAGAGTGGGGGGCTCTGCCACCAGCGCTCGGTGCCGTCCACGGCGTTGCTCGCGGGATGCGCCTTGTTACTGTGGGCAGCCGTGCAGATGTCACAGTACTGGCCCTGCAGGGAGAGGGGACAGTCACGTGGCGAAAGGGCTGAGCCCCTCTCACCACCTGCTGCCATGGTCCCAGTCCCACCATGCGTGCGACACACCTGCCCTGGACCTCCACACCTGCTACAGGAGGACCAGGGTGGAGGGAGGGTGCCCCCCGGGGCCGTGCCAGGCTCACCCTGTGAGGCTGAGCTCTGAAGATCAAGAGCCAGAGCCAGCCTGGGCAGGGAAGCCTGTGAGACCCCAATATCTAATCACCACGAAGCTGGAAGTAAAGGTGCGGCTTAAGCAGTAGAGCACCCCCTTGAGTAAAAAACTAAGGGACAGACCCAGGCCCTGAGTTCAAGATCTAGGGAGCTTGAGAAGGGCCTGGGCAGTGTGGAGCAGATCATCTGGGGGGGATCAGACATACTCCAGGGTCCCGGCTGTCCCCACCAGTCCCGGGCTCCTGCCAGGGCCTCCCAGCTAGGGTCTCCAGAGGCAGAATGACGCTGTGAGGGGCCCAGGCCCAGGCTGGAGTGGCAGAAGCAGGTGAGGCCTGTGCTTTCTGACTCCAACTTCTGAGAGAGGGAGGGAGAGACGGCGCCAAGTCACGCAGGAAGCCTCAGTGTCCCCATCAGCAGGGAGGAGATGGTGCTGCACCTGCGGCCAGCCAGAAGCCTCGGGGCACACACAGGACCTGGCAGCTGCCCCACGCAGGCTGTCCAGCCACCTGCTGTGGCTGGGCTCTGCAGGGCACACAGGACTCCTGCGGTGTCCCCGGTGGGGGAGGGGCAGGGCCCTGGCCACCGGCCAGTAGAGCCCACCCCCCACAGGAAACCAAACCTGCTGTCCCTCCAGAACAAAGGCAGCCCTGGAGGCTTGGCACTGACTGGGGCCCTCAGGCCGGCCAGGTCTCCTCCAGAAGGCAGGTAGAGGCTAGGGGCATCTCCTGTCCCCCACTTCCTCAGCCCACAACAGGCTGGCTGGGATGTAAAAGGCCACAGCTCCTGTGGGAGACAGCTGTCCCCAGGACTCCCGGAGGTGGGGTCCCAACAGCCCCTGCCTGGAGGCTCTGAGGACCTTCCCTTCTGCTGTCCCCTGTCTCGGATGTCTCAAATGTCATCTCCTCAGCGGGGCCTGAGGTGCGGACCACCAAAGGCGCTGAGCTGTGTTCTGCCAGGCAGACTACTCTGCCAGACTGTTCACCACGTCGCTCCGTGACCCCCCTAGGCCTCTGACACAGCAGGCACACCCCTTCCTCATCCCTCACTGCACCCAGACACCACCCAGAGCTGCTGCACAGAACCAAAGGCAATGCCAGATCTTGGTGACGACGGACCCACAGTGCCCGTCTCCAGAGAGGCGGGGCAGGGGCGTTAGTGAGGGCACTCCCATGGGTGCCAGCTGGGGTGAGAGTGGTCAGGAAGGAGGTGGGTGGGCAGCTTCCTGCGGGCCAACACCCACCCAGACGTAATATGGCACTCCAGAGGCCGGGCTAGACAAGTGAAGGTGGAAAGGGGGCTTCCTGCCTTCCAGAGCCCCTGCCTGCCACGCAAAACTTCTGGAGCGAGGGAGAGGCGCCCACTAGGCACGGGGCAGCAGCCACAGCCTGGGCCTTCCAGCCATCAGCTTCTCAGTTACTGTGGACAGGGCTGGGAAACTGACTCTAACCCCCCCACACGCACACACAAAGGGTCTGCCCGGAACAGAGCTGGGCCGGACTGATAATGACCTCCTCTTCCAATGAGTCACCCACTAGGTTGGCTGGAGGCCAGTCCAAGTCTCTGCGATGCCCACCTGAAACTGTAAGGAGTCCTAGCTGCCCTCTGTCTGCCCCAGGTGCCTGCAGGCTCCCACCTGGGGTGTTCCAGTTCCCCCATCCCACACCCCCCCCCCCCGTCTCATCCCCAATAATGACTCCCCCTACCTCTAGGGGACCCCCACCTCCCACGACCCATCTTCCACTGCGAGGCCTTGGCGCCATCCCTGCCAAGGCCAGGCTCTGTAGGGCAGGCTGGGTCTTCAATCCGAGGTGGGCTGAGAGTCAGTTCGCCAGCAGGGGCGAGATGAGGGAGGCAGCCTTGGAACAGGGGTGCCCGGGCTCTGGGCTTGGGAGAGTTCTTGGCTGTCAGATGAGTGGAGAAGGACCAGCGCAGCCCGGGGGGTGGGGGGGGGGGGTCTGAGGAGCAGTCACTGCGTGCTGGCTTCCCAGTGTCCTGAGCCAGGCTGGCAACCTCATCCCTGTGTCCACCCCACAGACAAAACTAGAGGCTCAGTCAGGGAAACCACACAGCTAAGGACAAGCAGAGCAGGGCTCTGACCCCAGGTCACCAGACTCCCAGGCTCAGCCTTTCAGCTCTACAGAGAGGTAGTCAGAGTCACAAGGAGACATGGGGCCTGTTCAGAATGGAGGGCTGGGATGGGGCCCGGAAGCAAACCAACGCCTCTCCAACTGGAGCAGCAGGCTGCCCCAGCAGGCAGCTAGCGCTTCCCTGAAGCCCGATCCCAGCCCAGCCAGTCACCAATGCCAGGGGACACATAGCAGGAGGCCCCAGCATCCCTCTGCCCACTGCAGCCAGCACGAGTGGCCACAGGAAGTCAAGGAGGTGGCTGCACCTCTCTGGGCCTCGGTTTCCCCACCTGAGTGCAGGCTAGGGTCTCTCAGGGCTTGGGGGAAAAAGAACCTGGGCCCCTCCCTCAGGGCTTGGGGGAAAAAGAACCTGGGCCCCTCCCTCCCCACCTGGAGGCACAAGGTGGGTGGGCAGGTAGGGAGGGGCGGAGTCTCTCTGAAATCTCCCCAGACTGATCCAGGAGGTGCAGGCTGAGTCCCAGCAGAGGCGGCTCGGGTTACACCCCGAGAGGGCCCCAGGTCTCCCCAAGTGGAGCAGGAAGGAGAACCTGCCTAGGGCGAGCTGTCCCCGAGCTGCTGGTGCAGACTTTGCCCCTTGAGGCTGACCCCAGTCCTACGCTAAATCCAGAGACTCGCCAGGGGTCCACCGGTCCGGGCTGCCGGCTGCCGAGGACCCCGCCGCCCGGCCGAGCAGAGGGGCTGCGCCGAGCAGCCACACGTGTTCCCACCCGGCTACAACCTGCGCCGCCTGCCCCCTCCCCCTCCCCCTCCTCGGGGGTCCCGAGGTGCTCCTGGACCCCCAGTGGGGAGAGGCTGCGCCGCCTGCCCCCCCTCCTCCTCCCCCTCCTCGGGGGTCCCGAGGTGCTCCTGGACCCCCAGTGGGGAGAGGCTGCGCCGCCTGCCCCCCCTCCTCCTCCCCCTCCTCGGGGGTCCCGAGGTGCTCCTGGACCCCCAGTGGGGAGAGGCTGCGCCGCCTGCCCCCCATCCTCCTCCCCCTCCCCCTCCTCGGGCGTCCCGAGGTGCTCCTGGACCCCCAGTGGGGAGAGGCTGCAGCCTTGCCAGGCCAGGCGTCCCGCGCGCGCCGGGTTCCAGCCGGTCCCGGGAAGGCGGCGCGCCCGCCGCCCCCAGGCCAAGTTCCGCCCTCGCCGGAGACCGGACCTGGGGCCGTGGAGCGGCCGGGCACCAGGCTCCGCGGCGGACCTGGCCCGGCGTCCGGCGGCGGGGACACCCCACCGGGCCTGCCGAAGGGACGCGCGGATCCCCTCCGACGTGAGCGTCCGGGCCGGGGTCCTCTCGGGCCCACGAGGCGGCGCCGGGGCTGGGCGCCCCCCTCCCGCCCGCGCTCACCTGGATGGTCTGGTTGGGGTCCCCGCCGGCCACGGGGCCCCCCACCAGCTTGCAGTAGAGGTCCTCGGTGGGGCGCGGGGCGCCGCGCGCGCCGGCCTCCTCGCCGCAGGTCGCGGAGGCGGTGATGCGGGCGCCCTCCGCCAGGTTGAAGTAGGGCGGGTGCAGGCTGAAGCCGCCGCCCGCCGGGGCCCGGGCCCGCGCCGCGCCCAGCAGCGCCAGCGCCGCCAGCAGCCGCAGGCAGGGCGCGGGACCCCGGGGGCCGCCCGCGCCGGGTCCGCTCCCCGCGCGCCACCGCGCCCCGCGCTTCGCCATCTTCCCGCGGCTCGGCCGAGTGAGCGCCGGCTCTGCGCGCCCCGCGAAGCCCGGCGGCACTGGAGCCCGGCGGCCGGCCCCGCTCGCCCCGCCCGCGGACGTCAGGCCCCGCCCCGGCCCGCCCGGGCGCCCGCGCCCCGCGCCCCGGGGAGGCGGTGGGGGGCAGGGGGAGGGGCGGAGGGGGGCATTAACCCTTCCGACCCCGGCCCGGCCGGCCTCTCCGGGGGGCACCTGCTGGCCCCGGGCCCAGCCGCGAGGACTCGGCGCTCCGCACGCCCCGGTGCCCCCCGCCGCCCCGGTCCGGTTTCGGGGCCTCCGTCAGTGCTGCGCACCGCCCCGTCCCCCAGCGCCCAGGGCGCCCGGCCTTGCCCTCCGGGCCGGGCGACTCTCTTCTTTGTTTCCCCAACTTTGGGCACCGCTCAGCCACCTGGCCCCTCCCACCGAGCTGCTGCAAAGGCTGGCACAGTCTGCTGGCCGTGTGGGGATGGCCGTGGGGGGGAGGAACGCCGATCTGCAGGGCAGCCAGCTGGGTCCAGGGGAGGTAACTCCTCAACCCCACCCGCCAGGTGAGCTGCGGCCCTACCTGGCCCTGCCTGGCGCCGGCCTGGCTTCACATCCTCTCCAAAGGTGAACCGGGCCAGCTGGAAATGGCCGCAGGTGCTCCCTCAGGGGACCCTCAAGGACCCAGGGCAAAGCGGGTCCTGAGGCGAGTGTGGGCGCTGGTCACCCTCGTGCCATGCCAGCCATGTCTGGAGCACCTGTGTGGCTCCGGCTGCTCTGCCAGGCCCTGACCCTGTGCTCAGGGGCTGAAGACACTGGGGAAGCAGCACAGGGCCCAGGGCCTCAGCTCAGAGTTGCATCACTGTTTCTGCCTCGGTGGCTGTGGCCAGGCCACTGGGTCTCCTCCTCTTGGGTTCTGGGGCCAACCTGGCCTCCAGGGAAACCCTGAGGGGTGGGGGTGGGGTGGGGCCACAGCTGCCGAGCTGGCAGCTCCCCCAGTCCGTAGGCTCCTGGGGGGCTGGTGAGTGTATGAGGTGCGGGACAGTGAGTCCTGAGGGGGGGTGTCCTGGGCAAGCAGCCGCACCATACTGCAAGGTTGCACAGCACGGTCTTCCTGCTGCCCGCGGCCTCCTCCAGATCCCAAATCCCCAGGCGCTGGGCGGCCCCTTCTCCGCGAGTCGGGAAATGGGCAGTGGGAGGAGCCACCCTCCATGCTCCTTCCACTGTGCCTCCCAAATTCCTCTGGAACCTGCCAGAGGCTGAGGAGGTCTCTGCCCTCTGCAGTGTCCAGGTGAAACAGGGAGCACGGTGCCCCAGGGTGGGCTGGAAACTTGGAGGAGTCAGGAGTTCAGTCCCCTCTGAGGAACAGCTGGGCAGCAGCCGATCCCCACCCTGCCCCAGCCCAAAGGTCGTCCTCACCACGCCCACCAGGCTATGTATGCTGGCCCCTGTCTCCCCTTGACAGCTGGGGGCCCTGACATCATGGGGGCTGGAAGCTGGGACACACACCCTCCCCAGGGTCTGGCTGGGCTCCTGAGAATCTGCAGGCTTCCCAGCAATCCCTGGAGGGGCTGGCAGCCGAAGACTGAGCCAAGAGCCCAGGCCAAGAGCCCTCTCGGCCTCCTAGTGGCCAGGCCAGGCCAGGCCTCTGCTGTCCAGAGCACTGGCCGGGCTTTGGGAGGAATGACTGCCTGAGAATGTGCTGACTAAGGGCGACAGCCAGCATGGGGAGGGTTAATCCTGGGGTAGCTGCTTCCCAGAAGCTGTCCCATGAGCAGAGCCCAGCAGCTGGCAGAGGGCAGGAGCCGGTGAAGTGGGCAGAGGACAAGTAGCACGAGGCTGGTGAGGCCTCCATCCTCTGCCCCCATCCTGACGCCACTGGAAGGGGCCAGCTGGGTCTGGAGATGGGCAGTAGCAGAGAGTGGGGAGCTATCCCGGCAGCTGTCCGTGGGCCTGTGGGGTGGGGAGCTGATCTCTGTCCCCCACCTGCAGCTGACCAGCTCAGGTTCTGAATCCTCACTGTTGGATGAATGAGAGTCTCTCCCTGCTCTCCTTTGACTCATAGACCGTCCAGCCGCTCGTCCTCCTTACAGATGGAGACCTTGAGGCCACAGGGTTAAGGCAGTCAAGCGCTGTCCTGGACCCACAGGAAAGGACGCCTAGTCCAGAGGAAAGCCCCAAAAGCAGAGATGGGTCCGGGCTCTGCAGCCCCCTCACAGGACTCACCTGGCCCCAGACCACAGCAGCCTAGGGTAGGGACTCTGGGGAAGGGCGCCCCAGCCCCCACCCAGGGGTCTGGCAAGTCCCGCTCAGCCCTGGGATCCCGGTCTGGGGAGCCTGCCCTCAGGAGCACACACTGCTCTCCAGTGGCTTTCCCTCCTCAGATGCCCCCAGCCCCTGCACAGTCCACGTGGGTCGGCCTCGGGGAATCTGGCTCAGTTCATCTGATTTGGCCAAGGAAGGATGGGGCTCCAAGCTCTATGTTGCAATTGCCAGCGGGGGACTGAAGGTTGTGAACCAGTCTTCATGTGTCCCTGTGCCCTGGAGGGCTGCAGGAGGCAGATTGTGCAGGCCCCAGAGCCCTCCAGGATCCTGCCCTAGTCCTGGGGAAAGTTGGTAGGATATCAGCGGCCATGTTCCTTTCTCAGGGCAGCTCCGAAAGCCTTCCAGCTAGCAGTGGCGAAATTTCTATTTCTGTCCATGGAGCAGAGAAGCCAGGAAGTGGAATGAGGGCTGTGACTGGTTTCTGTGTCAGGATGGTCCAGTTCTGTCCTCTGAAGAGAACACAGACTAGCCAGACACCGGGAGGACTCCGCCAGGAAAACATCTTATCAGAGCAGTATCAACCCCTAGGGTGGGGAGAGCTCTGATGTCCACTGTGCTACTCAGCAAAACAGCTCTGGAAGAGGTCTTCAGGTCACTGCAAGACCAGCCCAGAGCCAGGGAGCTGGAGGGGCTGGACGCTGGCCCGCAGGGCAGGCTCTGCACCTCTCCTCCCAGGGTAGGGCATCTCTGTCTCTCTCTCTGCCCCCCCTCGACCCCCCCTCTCCCCACGGCAGCTGCCTTTCTTCAACTTCCCGCTCTCAAAGGGCGGGAGCCAGGGCATCTCCTGCCTGAGAAGGGTGTGGAAGAAGGGTGCTTCTCTCTGAGGGCTACAGCCCCTCTAGGACTCACTGGGCTCTTGGTGATCCCAGGGCCAGGCCCTGGACTGAGGCCAACCAGGAATGGAGGGTTTGACCATGGGCCGACTGTCAAAGCTTCTGACTCCAGACACCACTCTCTGCAGCCCCCCAGAGTGCCCCTGGCTCCTCAGAGCCTCCAGGCCGAACACTAGACACCTGAGCAGCCTGCAGCATACTGCGGTCTGATCAGAGGTCAGGGGTCACACACATGGGGGTGGGGGCACCTCTCCCTAAGGTTGCTGTGTGGCTCGGGTCTGGGGCCCTGCTCTCACAAACACTTGGACTTGGGCTGCTCCATGCAGCCAGTGCAGTGGTCAGGAGTTGGGAAGCCAGGTTCCAGCTTAGAAGCCCCTTCCCCTCGCCTTGGTGTCTTTGGCTGAGAATGGGGATCCACCACCCAACTTCCTGTGTCTCTCTGTGTGCCCACAAAGGCCCTCCCACCTTCCTGACCTCTCTCCTTTGGGATTTGACCTTATGGCCTCCACCCTGAACTTGAGCTGGGGGGCCTTTTGGGTCTGGCTGCCTCCTTGCTCCCTCCCTTCCCAGAGGCTGCCCTCAGGAGTCCGGGCCTGCCCTGCTGGGTTGGAGGTGTCCATCTATGAAGTCTAAGCAGTCTTAGGCTGTGCCCAGAAGCAGAAAGGGGCCCCCAAACCCCAGGGAGTGAAGGACCAGCCCCTGGAGGTCATTTACCCTGGGCCCTGCAGCTTAGAGGACACTTACCACTCCCCAGGGGAGTCCCTTACCTCTGTTACTCATTGCTGTCCTGTCAGTCCTCAGGCTCCCCAACCTGGGGTCCTGGGAAGCCGAAGGAGGAGGGAGTGGGAAGGGGGCTGCATCTGGGAGAGACGTCGGCCCTCACTTGCCAGGCTCCTGAGAGCACCTCCCTGGACCCAGCCCTTGGCCTGTATGACAAGTGTCAGGTCCTCCCAAGCCAAGGGACTCCCAGGAGATAACAGCATGCATCCTGGGAACCCTGGAGATGCAACTGAGAGAGGGTATGGTCCTGCAGTGATGCCTCCACAGCACGTGGGGGCTGAGCCCATGGCCCAGCTCTCCCACCCTCACCCGGGAGAGGGCAACAGGCCATGGAAACAGCCCAGCCCATACCCCAGCATCTCCCACTGGCCAGCCATGTTTCTGTAGTGTGCGTGTGTGTGTGTGTGTGTGTGTGTGTGTGTGTGTGTGTCTATGTGCATGCATGCCAGTTCTGAGGTTTGAACTCAGGACCTGGATGCTGTCCTGGAACTTTTGTGCTCAAGACTAGCACTCTACCACTTGAGCCACAGCTCCATTTCTGGCTTTCAGTCCCACACTGGCTTTGATCTCAGCCTCCTGAGTGGGTCAGACTTATGGAGAGCCAGAAAGGGGGGGCTCTCTGCACAATGGGGGCTTGATGGCACCCAAGCACCCTGGGCCAGACTTCTGGCCTTTTCCCAATAGTACCAAGGCTTTGGCATTCCCCTTCCATCTCCTGGCCAAGCCAGTTCCCGTGGTGCAGGCGGGGGTGAGGACTCTGAGCTTCTCTTAATGGTGCCCAAGGGCAGCCTTATATGGCCAGAGGCCTGGAGCCTGGAGGAATGTTAGTTTCTGAGACAGCCCAGTGGGCAGAGCTAGGATTCCACCAGCTCAAAACCTCTGAAGAGCCATAAACCTGGTCTCCCAGGCCCCCCAAAGGGAGCCGCCTCACAGGCTCCTGCCAGCTGTAGGACAGCTGGTAGAGGCGCAAGAGGAGGGAGAGCCCTTACCAGACTGGGAGGAACAGGTTTTCCATGTGCAAGGGCAGAGACTGGAGGTTGGCCTGGCCTCAGATCACACTGACCCCCAGGGTTCCTGCCTCTGCCTGCGTCCAGTGGCCCTGCACCATGTGGACCCTGGCAGGGTCACCACCCCTCCACTCCTGCACCTCTTCATAGTCACCCTCACCTCCCTTTCTCCTGATCTCTGTCTTTCTCTGTCCCCCCTGCCTCACAGCTGTCAGGAAGAGTCCTGCGCGGCCTGGCAGGGCTTGGCTGGAGGGCAAAGGTGCCCTGAACCGTGGTGTCAGCTGCGGCTCTGCAGCCACCACATGGCGGTGGGTACAGTGAGGTGGCGCCAGGGCCTCCCCGCCCCCCACCCCGGGGCCCTCCCTGCCCTCTTGACCATGCTCAGCTCACCCCCAGCTGCAGCGTTGCCGAGCTCCTCCCTGGTGCTGGCCTTGATATGAAGGGGGAACAGGGTCCCCGCCGCCAGTTGGCACTGTGCAGGCGGCTCCAGTGGCACAGAGCCTCTCCCTTCCCATTCTACAGAGGAGGACTGACGTGGGGGGCTGCGGTGCCCTGGAAGCCTGGCAGCGTTTTGGTGAGGACAAGGGAAAGGCGGGGCTACCAGGCCCTGCGGCTCTGTTTTGGGGCCTGCCGCCTTTCTCAGCGTGCTCTGCACCCAGTGGGGATGCACCCTGCAGGCCCAGGCTGGCCCCTGTGCTCCATGAAGTCGTCATCCAGCCTTGGCAGTAAGGATGCATCTGCAGCACAGCCCGCCCCGGACCTCACACCACCAGGGGCTCCCAGAAACAGGGGCTCCCAGGAGACAGGGCTCCTGGGTCAGGGGTGAGGGTCTGCTCTTCTCAACAGTAAGCTGACATATTGCCTGGGTGCCAGGAAGGGCCTAGGACTGCATCTGCCCACGGCCACCCTCAGTGGACCAGAGAAAGACCCAAGCTCCTCTCCGCTGAGGGACTTTCTTTTAATTTCGGGAGCCAGTACTAGGGTTTGAATTCAGAGCTTTGTGCTCCTGTTCAGCAGTTTTTGTTCACAGCTGGTACCATTTGAGCCACTCCTTGCTGGTGAATTGCAGACAGTCTCATGGGCTTTTCTTTTTCTTCTTTCCTTTTTGTATTTATGTTGTGGGGCTTGGACTCTGAGCCTGGGCGCTGGCCCTGAGCTCTTTAGCTCAAGGCTACCGCCCTACCCCTGAAGCCTCAGCCCCACTTCCCATTTTCTGGTGGTTAATTGGAGATAAGAGTCTCAGTTCTTTAGTGCCCAGGCTGGGTTTGAACCTTGATCCTCAGATCTCGGCCTCCTGAGTAGCTAGGATTATAGGCGTGAGTCACCGTGCCCAGCTTCTTATGGGCTTCTCTGCCTGGGCTGGCTTCAAACTGCAATCTGCAGATGTCAGCTTCCTGAGTACGATTACAGGTATGAGCCACTGGCGCCGGGCTGGCAGTGGGCCTTGAGGACCAGCTCTTTGAGGAGCTGCCCAACAACGAGGTGTGGATAGCTCGGGGCCTACCATGGCTCTCCTTGGGTCAGAAAGATGCTTAACTGGGGAAAGACCAACACACCAGGCCGGGTCACAGAACCGAACAGGGGAGATGGAGGCTGGCATGGCCAGGATGGGCACTGGAGCGGTATCATGCAGTCAGGAGTGGCAGGGTGACCTCCCAGCGCCTGCAGGCCACCCATCCAGCCTGCCAACACCAGCTGGGCCCTGTCCCCACACACAGAGAGGCACGGGCCATCAACACAGGCCACCCAACCCCCAACACGATGCTGACTCAGCCTAGAGCAAGGCTCCTTGGAGACCTAAGGAACAGGGAGCCACACTCCCACTCTCCTGGCCTGTTTCAGACCCTGTCACTTCCTGTCCCATGGGAGGGAGACCTGACGAGGGCCATGCAGGGTCATAGTGCCTCTCCCATCTACTGTCCCCATGTTCACAGAGGCAGGTTTAAGAACACCGAGGCCCGGGAGGCTTTGGGAAGGAATCCAGGCCACCAGGATCAGACCGGGAAGTGTCTCCTCCAGAAAGGGTCCATGGCTGCCTCACCTGCTCTTAACCAGGCCAAGGGACCTTCCAGCTTAGCCCTGGCCAACTGGGAGTCCAGGATGGGCCAGGTGAGGACGGCCCCACTGGAGGACCCGCGGAGGCCAGGGCCCCTCTCCGGCTCCGTTTGCCCTGAGTTTCGACATTAACAAAATATTTGTCCTGCGGCTCTTCTGGGGAAGTATTTCCGAGGAATGTAAACAGGAGACTTGGAAGGCTCCTGCTGTCCGTGGAGGGGACAGGGCCACTTAGCTCAGGTCCTTCTTGCATGGCGTTGGTGTCCCTAGCAGCCAGGTCAGGGCCTCCAAGGTGGCTGGGTCCAGGGCATGGTGCTTGGCTGCCGCCATGCTCCATGGGTCTTGCTGTGCGCCATCAGGCAGACGTCGCCCTGGGACCTCACCTTTGTCCCTTGTCCTCCTGGACCCCTCCGGGCATGCTGCTGAGGGGCTGCTCGGCCCCGGGAGGGGAGAGGAGCTGCCGTGTGGCCCCTCTCACACCAGACACAGACACCAAACCCAGACTAGACAGGACACACAGGCCTGCTGGACTGAGCCATTCAACTCTAGACACTAGGTGCCAGCTGGCACAGCTTTACTCTACCACCAGTCAGCAAAGCTCTGTGAGCTGGGGGTTCTTGACCTTGTGGGCTGGCCTTGTGCAGGACATGTGCCCCCTCTGTGCAGCCGAGGCCACCCTGAGGCGTCCTGGGTGAGACCCCTGCCTTGCTCCCTGTCTGGAGCTCAGCCAGACCTGCACATCAATCACACCGGGACCCGTGCAGACTGTGGGCTGCTATCTCTGCCAGGAATGTTCCTAGACCCCCCACCCCCCGCCCACCCAGGTGGAGGAATGCAAGGGGCCTGGGGGGCCCAAGGGAGGGGTGCAGAATCCCCCCTCCAGCCTGGCACCAGGCAGGCTGCCTCACAAGCCTGCGCTGCCAGCATGCCCAGTCCAGGCAGTGCTCCCAGCCCCATCTCCCCAGAGGCCGCAGGGCGGTAGATAGCTCTGTCCAGGCTCTGCTCACCCCGAGAGGCCTTCTCTGACGAGTCCACATGTATGACCCCTTCTTTTGGGCTGTCATCTTCCAAACTCTTCACCTTCCAGAGGCCTGGACAAGTTCTAAGTTTGCCGGCTTGCCTAGCATGTGAGAGGCTCTGGGCCCCGTCACCGTACCAAACCAAACTAGACGTCCACAGGTCTGCTGGCTGGCTGGCTGGCCCCCTGCCTCTCCAGGTGGGAGATGCCCTGAGCAGCAGCCCAGCCTCTGCCCACTGAGGTCAGTGGCACTCACTCTCGCTGTGATGAGGTCCGGGGGATGGCATCACAGGGTCTCCTGTTTTGTCAGCCATACAGGGCTTTCTGGGAAGTAAGCCTGGCCCAGGTCTGACCTCAGCTTACGCAGGGGTGGGGGTGGGATGGGGTGGGAGTCGGGGTTTCGGGATTCAACTGCACAAGCTTTGTGGTCCTGGGGCCCCAGGGAAATGGGCAAGGTACCCATAGGAGCCCATCTGAGAGGCATTGGATGGTAGGGTCTGTGGACACTGTTCTGGGCCTGCAGGATGGTGCTCTCTGGTCCCCAGCAGCGGAGCCAGGGGGTGCTGTGATGGCCAGGCTAGGGGTACACCCCTCGCCCAGACCCGTTTTCCCTCCTGCCCTCTCCCAGGGCTCAGCACAAGTGTTCAGAAGTCTGATCCTCCGCTCCTGGTGGCCTGGGGCCCTGCTGAGCTGTGGCCCCCTGTGCAGCCCGGAGGGGGGGGGGGGCTGTGGTGCCTCTGGCTGGGCAGTCCCTGGGGACTTGTCCTGGGTCTTGGAACATTCTGGGCCCTGGAGCTACAGACAGGTCTGGGTGGGGCAGGAGCTTTGAGGAGCCAGGCGCCAAGGGAGACAAGCCTGGGCGACACACCGGGGCAAGAATCTGGATCCCATCACTCCACCTGGCTTTCAGAGCCAGGCCTGTTGCTCAGCGTGCTCAGACAGCTGCCGGCACACCCAGCCGGCTGAGGTTTCACGGAGGCTGCGGCAGGCGGGCTGTGAGGGGCCCGTCCCAGCAGCAGCCTCTGGGCCATTGTCCTCTGCAGCACTCAGCCACAATGCGGGGTCAGGAGATGGACACTCACCGGGGCTTCTGTTAGGCCAAGTGCCTCTGGGTGGCGCCTGTTCCTGAGGCCAGGACAAGCCTGAGTGCCTGACAGCCCTCTGCCCACTCCACACATTGCCTGGGAAGGAGGAGGAGGACTGGGCTAGGGGAGCCAGGTGGGGCGCAGCTGGCCCAGCCGGACCTGACCAGTGCCCAGCACGGTCTGCAGGGAGAGCCCCCTGCTGCGTGTCCAGAGCACGGGAGACACGTAGCACACCTAGCCTAATACAAAGTGGAACCACGTGGACTGCAGTGGAAAGGAGAGCAGGTCCAGGGCCCCCTGGGTCCCCAAGGCTGATCTGGGGGATTCCTGGGCTCCATCTGGGGGGCTGCCCCGTGGGGCCTCCCAGGAGGGTTGTGACTCCCTTTGTCACGAGGGCGGGGGGGGGGGACCCTGCTCTGAGACAGGGATCCCCTGAGCTCGGCCTTTGTGGGAGGAGCTGTGGTTTCAGGCCTGTCCCTTGGCCTTCCTGATCTGCCAGTCGTCCTGACCCTGGATCCTGGCCTGGAGAGAGGATTTCCTTGTCCCGTCCTTTCTCCACACCATTCCTTTCAGGCCGGCCTACACACAGCTGCTCTGTGGAGGGGACATGGCTTCTCCCAAGGCTGCGCCACGGCTCCACAAAAGCCTCAGTTTACCAGTACTGAGGACTGCAGATGACAAGTGGGGAATGGAGACCTGTGCAGGGCTGGGGCTGGCTTCACAGCGAGGCTTCCAGAGTTCCCAAGGGTGCCAGCAACAGCGGTGGTGGACATGAGGTAGAGATGGTGATGGCCATGGCAGCTGTTGCATAGTCAGAATAGGCACTCAGAGGCTTTCAGTGCACCAGTATTCATCACAACTACCACCCAGTCCACCCTCCCACCACT
The DNA here is from genome assembly GCF_031878675.1 of Megascapheus bottae. Taxonomy (NCBI): domain Eukaryota; kingdom Metazoa; phylum Chordata; class Mammalia; order Rodentia; family Geomyidae; genus Megascapheus; species Megascapheus bottae. Next base: position 47,329,797 of record NC_143526.1, read on the forward strand.
GCAGTCACCCCCACCTCCTCCTCACCCTCACCACCTCACCACCCCCCTCCTCACCCTCACCCCACCCCCTCCTCACCCTCACCCCCCTCCTCACCCTCACCACCCCCCTCCTCACCCTCACCACCATCAATGTCACATCCTCACACGGCTATCACAGCCATCACTGTCACCTCCTCATCATTATCACCATAACCCCCCTCATTTCTACCACCATTGTCATTATTGTCACCACCATCACTGTGACCTCCTCATCACTATCACAGTCGTAATAGTGATGACTCCATCGTAGACAACTCTGGCCCCCGGCAGGCCTGACTACAATCACCCCACTTGGTGGATGGCCCCGCACAGCCTTTAGCTGTGCAGAGGAGGTGCCAGGCCAGCCCCTAGGCACTTGGGGCTCCAGGGTGAGCAGGTGAGCAGGCGCTCTGGGGGTGCAGGGCGCAGGGCTCTGCCCTGCCAAGGCGGCTGTGGATCTGAGCCCCCGAGCTGCCCTGGGATTCTGGAGCACCCCTCAGTGTGGACGGGCCCGCTCCACTACGCCCCACTTGGCCTCTGGTTCCTTCCCACTCGTGGGTCCCGACAGGAAGTACTGTCAGCCACTCCTGCAAGGGCAGTAGGCTGAGGGTGAGGCTGCAGAGCCGGCAAAGCCAGCCAGGAGCAGGCGCGACCTGCCCTGCTGGAGTGTGGCTCTCGGGGGCCCCCTCGTGGCCTCCAGGGATAATGCCGGGAATGTGGAAGACTTCCCCCAGGCTGGCCCCACTGAGCGGCCATCTCCCCTAAAGGCTCTGTTGATGACACTGTTCGGGGGCCTGGGGTTCTATCCGCAGGTTTTCTCAGTGAGCTTATTGTTGTATTTTCACATAAACCGTAGTATTCCTCTGTGCGTGTGTGTGCCTGTGTGTGTGTTGGTACTGAGGCTTGAATTCAGGGCCTGGACGCTGTCTTTTAGCTTTTTCACTCAAAGCTGGGGTTCTACCGCTTAAGCCACACTTCCATTTCTGACTTGACGTCTCTTGGACTTTCCTGCCCAGGCTGGCTTTGATCAGGAGGCTGAGGTGTCAGATCTCAGGATTACAGGCAGGAACCACCAGCCCCTGGCTATCTACTCTTCTGACACCACTGAGGTTTGGATTCCGAGCCTGATGCTTACAAGCTCTCCACCACTTGAGTTATACTCTCAGCACAATTGAGTTGTTTTTGTTTTTGTTTTTTTTTACACTGCTGTTGTATCTTGCACTCTTACTAAATATATTCATTAGTTTGAGTAGTTTTTTGTTAGATCTGGTTGTATTTTCTATGTAAGTGATCATGTCACCTGCTAATAAACTATCTGTTCATTTACTGATTGACCTAGTTTTTTTCCTTTTTTTTTTTTTTTTTTTGGTGGATCATGGGGCTTGAACTTGGGCTTGGGCGCGGTCCCTGAGCTCAAGGATACGATCCTCCCTGGAGCCAAGCCCACCTCTGTTTTCTAGAGGTTCACTGGAGTCTCAGGTCCCTTTTTGTCCAGGCTGGCTTTTAACCTCAGATGTCCACCTCCTGAGTAGCTAGGATTACAGGTGTGAGCCACTGCACCAGGCTTGATCTATTATGGTTCACTAGCTTTCTTACTGGCCCTGTTTCTGCATGCAAGCAATATGTCATTCTGTTTCCTGGTTCCCTTTGTAATTTTTCTCTTTATAATCCAAGGTCCTTGTTACAGCATAACTTTCTCTCCTTTTTTCTTTTCTTTTCTTTTTTTTTTTTTGCGGGGGTGGGGGAAGGAACTTGAACGCAGGGGCTCAAGGGCTGAGCACTGTCCTTGAGCTTTTGTGTTCAAGGCAAGTGCTCTATCACTTGAGCCACAGCTTCACTTTTTTGTTTTTTGGTTAGTTGTGGGGGCTTCAAGTCAAGGTCTGGGCTGAGTTCTTTTGATCAAGGCTAGCACTCTACCACTGCACCACTTCTGGTTTTCTGGTGGCTAATTGAAGTTAAGAATCTCACTTTCCTGCCTGGACTGGCTTAGAACCCCAATCTTCAGATCTCAGCCTCCTGGTAGCTAACATTACAGGCATGCACTGCTGGCATTCAGTTTTAATTTTCTCTTTATTACTGGTTTTGAGCAAGTAGCCTTGGTATAGTTTTTCTTTTCTTTTTTTTTTTTTTGCCAGTCCTGGGCTTAAGCTCAGGGCCTGAGCACTGTCCTTGGACTTTCTCAAGGCTAGAGCTCTACCACTTGAGCCTCAGCACCACTTCTGGCTTTTTTCTATGTATGTGGTACCAAGGAATTGAACCTGGGTCTTCATGAATGCAAGGCAAGCACTCTACCACTAGGCCAAACTCCCAGCCCAGTTTTTCTTTTTGCTTGTGTTGTATCTTGGAGTTAGCAGAATCCCTTGGATTTGTGAAGGTTTAAAAAATTTTATATGTAAGAAACTATACATGTTTATAAAATGCCCAGTTATATTTGATAAATGTATCCATTTTGTAACATTTAGATCAGGATAAACTGCTTTGTGGGGTTAACTCAGTCAGCCCAGCTGCAGATCCCCAACCATGAACACAAACACAAACAAGTTATCCCTTACACCCACTGGCATTTCTGGAAAGCCCTCAGGCCTCAGGGCCTGCAGGAACAGAACTGCCTTCCCAATTCCCAAGGACTGCGGTGGCTTTTGTGATGTCACTTTGAATGCTTGCTGGACGCACTCCTTTCCAGGCATGTAATGTGGGTGTGGGCGGGGGAATTTTTCAATCTCAGCACCCCCGGACTTCAGGTGGTAAATCCTCTCAGTCCTTTGAAATCCAGGACTAAGCTGGGCGTGGTGGCAATCACCTGTAATGGTAGCTATTCTGGAGGCTGAGATCTGAGGACTGCAGTTCAAAGCCAGTCCAGGCACTAAAGACCATGAGACTCTTATCTCCAACTAATCGCAAGAAAAAGAGAAGTGGCACGGTGTCTCCAGGGGTAGGGTGGTAGCCTTGAGCTGAAGAGCTCAGGGACAGCGCCCAGCCCATGAGTTCAAGCCCCATGACCCACAAAACAAAACAAAACTGAGGGCAGTTCAGAGAGGGTGTGAGGGCTTCAAGTCCACTCAGCCGGTGTCTTGGGCCACAGGTGAGTGCACCAGGGAAGACAGAGGCACCCTGCTGCTCGGTGGCACGCAGATCTTGCAGAAGGGGTTTTGGAGAGCCCAGAACAGGACAATGGGAGGCGGGCTGGGCCAAGGAGAAGCAGCCACGCTGTGATCAGGTCCTAGCCGGAGGGGGGCTGGCTAGCTCCATAGAGACCCACTGCCCGTACCCTCCAGGGTCCACGGAGTCCGGGGAGTCTCCTCTCCTCTTTCCAGGTGGGTCCTGGGCCTTGAGCTTCCGTGCTGCAGGCTAGCCCTCTTCCGCGTGGGCCACAGCGCCACCTTCACCATGTTGGAGATCAAGTCGAGAGGAGAACACCTGGGCTTTCCGCGCAGGCCGAGGCCCCGGCCGCCCAGAGCCCACCCACCCGGGTCCTCCGGGGATCGGGGATCGGGGTTCGGGCCGCGGCGCGCGGCTGCCTCCGCTCCCGGTCCCGGTGGGCGGCGGAGTCCAGGCGGGGACCTGGGGGTCTCGGTACCTCCGAGGCGCGGGGGGCGGGCACCACCGGGGAGGGCGGAGCCCGCCGCGGCCCCGCCCCCGCCGCGGCCTCGCCCCGCGCCGCGGCCGCACGGCGGCCCTCCGCGCCGGAAGCGGAAGCAGAACCGCCTCCGATTGGACGCCGGAAGGAGGGCGCCGCGCTGGCCCGGCGCGGCCGCGTGGCCCGGAAGCGCTCGCCCAGGCCCCGCCCCGCCCGCCGATACCGCTGCCGGGGGACTCACCACTTCCTTTCCGCGCTCGCGCTCGTCTCGGAGGCAGCAGCAGGTCGGCCGCGCGGCGCGGACGGGGCCGGGGGCCGGGGGCCGAGGGCCGAGGGCCGGGGCGGGGTGCGCCGGGCCGGGCCTGCCGTCCGGGCTCCGGGCTGTGCGGCCTGGTCGCGCTCACGGCGCCGCGCGCTGATTCCGCAGGTGCGGCTTCGACATGCAGAACGACGCCGGCGAATTCGTGGACCTGTACGTGCCGCGGAAGTGGTGAGTGTCGGGCCGTCCCCGCTCCCGCCGCCCCCCCCCCGTCCCCGCTCCCGCCGCCCCCCCCGTCCCGGCTCCCGGCTCCCGCCGCCCCCCCCCGTCCCCGCTCCCGCCGCCCCCCCGTCCCCGCTCCCGCCGCCCCCCCGTCCCCGCTCCCGCCGCCCCCCCGTCCCCGCTCCCGCCGCCCCCCCGTCCCCGCCGCCCCCCCGTCCCCCCCGTTCCCGCCGCTCCCCCCGTCCCCGCTCCCGCCGCGCCCCCCCCGTCCCCGCTCCCGCCGTCCCCCCCGCTCCCGCCGCCCCCCCCCCCGTCCCCGCTCCCCCCACTCACTGCGCCCTCCTGCGCTTAGCTCCGCCAGCAACCGCATCATCGGAGCCAAGGACCACGCGTCCATCCAGATAAACGTGGCCGAGGTGAGCCGGGCACCCCTGGGGGCAGGAGGTCGGGCGCCCGGGGTCGAGCTGCGCGCCTGAGCGGACCCCCGATCTCTCTAGGTCGACAAGGCCACAGGCAGGTTTAACGGCCAGTTTAAGACGTACGCCATCTGTGGGGCCATTCGCAGGATGGTGAGTTGTGCCCAACGCCTGGACCACTGGTTAGGCCTTGGAACTTGCCATCTCCTCCGCCCTCACGCCCGTCGTTTTTGCCGTCTGGGCTGCCTCTCCCTGGGGGGGGGCCCTGCCTTGGGCTGGGAACTTGCTGGCGTCTCCCAGAGCCAGGGGGTCTACTGCGGGATCCCCTGCCCGCTCTGGGAGCCCTCCTGGGAATACTCAGGACCTTTCCCCCGTTTTTTTTTTTTTTAAAGGGCGAGTCAGATGACTCCATTCTCCGATTGGCCAAGTGCGATGGCATTGTCTCAAAGTAAGTAGGGGTCTGGCATTTGGGCACAGTGGTCTGGGACTTCCCCAAAATATGGCTTGAATCTTGTTGTTTTTCCCTTGCAGGAACTTCTGAGAGTTGGAGATTTGGAATGTGTAATGTTTGTCATAAATAAACTGCGAGAAACCATCTGTTGGTTCCTTTTGTGCATGGATGGGGCATATTCCTGCGGGGCGGGAAACGGGGATGGTATTTTGCTGAAAAGAGTCAAATTGTGAAGTATATTGCAAAACAAGATTTTACTTTAAGAAACACCCATTTGAAAACACTGACAAGGCTTGGATAATTGCACACACACAAACATCCACATCATTGCTGGGTGCTGAGCAAGTTCTTCAATGAGGTTTCAGTCCTGTTGCAGCTGGATGCTGTAGACACTGCTCTTGGTCAAGTGGACTGCAGGTTCAGGGTGTCGTTTAAGTACTGGCTCTATTGTAGCAGCTTGCGGGTACTGCATAGTGGCTGTTCTTTCAAACAGACCAGCCTGGCATAGGACTAAATGCTACCACACAAATACATGAGTTATTACTGCATACTAGCTATCTTAACATTAATACCTATCCAAAGGAGACGTGTCTTCCCTGGGGGCAGGTGGTAGACTGAAGCAGTTTAAAAAGTCATTTTACAGTGCCTATGCTGGGAGTGACCCTGTGTTCTGGTGGTTGGACTGGGTGCTTTTCACAGGGCAGGGTGTATGTACTGGGCATGCTTATACTTTCAGGGGACCATTTGACTTAAGAGTTGCACTCTGCAGCCTTGGGCTGAGGTGGTGAGGATGGATGCAGGCTTGTGTTAGCAAGCTGTCCTGTGCCTCTGCCAAGTGCTGTGAGTGGCAGAGCCATCTTCCAGGGGCATGGTTTGTGAGGAAGACAACTTGACTCAGTAAGGAAAAGCCTGTGTGAGTTCCTCAGTGCTACTACAAGAAGTGAGCCTGGAGAAGCTGTGCCACATGGGCCAGGGAAGGGGAGGGGCATGAGTGACTGCTGCATGGCCACGTTTGCCTGGATGGCATCTACGTGCTGACTGCCTGGCTTGGTGGTCTTGAGCTGCCAGTCACCCATTTGGCAGACCTCTAAACCAGTTTTTGTTCCCTTAGAGACCTAAAGATCCAAATCCTAAATAATAAATAGGTTGTTTAGTTACAATATTGCTTAGGGTAAATCAAGAGCCAAGAGTCATTTTCCTGAAGGTTCAATGTCACAAGTAAGCAGCTTTTTCTGGCAAGAGGCAGAGGTTGGGTCCTGGCATGAGGTGGGCTGCTGTCTGCTGGGCCCACAGCATGAGGATTTCACAGTGACACGAAGCTGGAACAGACTAGAAGTCTGCTCTTGGTGGCTTAATCCCCCAGGCTACCGGTGCTGACGTGGGGAGCATGGGCCAGCGACTGTTGAGACAGAAGCAGGGAACTGGGTTCCTGTGCCAAGAAACGCCACATCTAGAAGGAAATATCCGAGATGGAGGCTCCCATAGTCAAAGCTGGCAACATCAGAGTATGTGTGTCGTCTGGACACCTGGTCCTTCGTGGCTCTGGTGGTTTGCAAAGACAGGGTGAAGTGGGGAGCCAAGCTGGGACCCGTGATCCACCACCATGCTTCGTAAACCAAAGATCCTGGTGCCACGCCGGTCTCAGTCAAGCCCACGTGTTCATGCCAGGGGAGTTCTCTTCAGTGCCCTTGGAGGGGCAGGGCTTTGGAATGAAGGCCACACCCCTCTCCAGGGAGTCTGTGCCAGCAGTGTGGACTATGAAGGGCAGGTGTGGGTGGGGCCCAGGAGATGGCGTCAGCTAGAACTGCTGCGAGAGGCGCCTGTAGTGAGGTAACACTTGGTTCTCGGGGAGGTAAAGGGCCAGTTCCAAAGCCACGAGGACAGTGAACTCAAACCCAATAAGATCTCGCCTGTTGAGCCGGAATCTTTCCTCCAGTTTCTGCAGTGGAGAAAAGAGCAGCAGGTTAGCCACTTTACACACCCAGTGTCTGCACTGCTCGTGCCGGCCTGCGCCCTCACTCACATCGATGAGCTGCTTCACCTCGCTTTTGCGGAGGTCGCTGCTGATCTTGGCAGCCAGCAGCACACAGGCGCCAGCACACAGCTTGCGGTTCTGCTTGTTGAGCTTGCCCTGCAGCACGAGCTTCTCAAAGTACACATAGGCCATGGCCACGGTCACGGGCTCCAGGCTGCACTCCTCTGACAGGTTCCGCATTTCCCGTTTCAAACTGCGGTGGGAGGGAAGCCAGATCTGGGGGCCAGCATGGCTGCACTGAGGCATCAGCCACCAGGCTGTATATCCTCGAGCTGTCTGAAAAGTCCCCTGATGCAGGGGACTTCTAGGCCAACCAGAGCAAACATGGGAGAGCCTAAGTGCAGCATGGCTCGGGTGGTAGCGCACGTCTAGTAAGCTGGAGGCCTAGAGTGTGGGGAAGGGTGCTGGGGGCAGCTCCACTCCAGGGGGCAGGGCCTGGGGCCTCTGTGGCTCTCCCTTACCTCCTGATCTTGCTCAGCGTCAGCTTGATGTGCGGGAACTTTTCCTTAAAGGTCTCATTCATGTCCTTCTTGAGGTCTGCAGGCTTCACATATTCGATCACTGTGGTCTGCAATAGAAGAAAGTGGGTGAGGGTGGGCTGGCATCTCAAAGGCCGAACCCCTCGGCCTGGGACTAGAGACAAACACGAGGCTTCCAAGAGGTGTTCCAGTCTCTGAAGACAGTGGCTTGGGGTCCTACCTCTGTCCTGGGCGGGGATACCTAGGCTGCAAGGCCCGAGGGCCCCAGGCAAGGTGCTGGGCTCAGCTCTGCCCTGCTGCTGCGCGTGTGTGTGGACACGGAGGGCACGTACCATGTGGGAGGCAAAGATGAGCACCCTCTTGTGCTTCCCACAGGGCCACTGCGGGTCATCCAGGAGGTTGGGGTTGTACTCCAGTGCGTCTCCCCCGTCATTCCCTGCAAACAGAGCCAGTCCCTGACCCGTGGAGCCTCGCCACCCCTGAGACATGAGGGGAGGCATCGAGCATAGCTCCTGGGGCCCAGGGCTGGGTGAACAGAGAAATATCCTGCCAGGCCGCTCCAGGCAGCAGCCTGGGCTTCTGGCTCCTCTCTCCTGCCTAGCTGGGCAGAGCCTGGCCTGTGCAGTCCACAGCCCCCTCTCCTGAGTTGGGCTGCATAATGGAGCTGAGAGGGACATGCTGGTGCTGGGTGTCACCCTGCAGTCCAGCAAGGTGAGGAGAGTACCTAGTTCGGTGCCGGCTGGCGCTGACTGGGCAGGGGCAGGCTTGTGCCTGGCCCCTGGGGGAGCCCGGGGGATGCTGGCCCGAGGCTGTGGTGGCAGGCTGTGGCTGTCACTCTTGTGTGTGACTAGGGCGTTGGTAGGATACAGGAACTTTGCGTAAGACACAACCTGGAAACACGACCACAGGGCATTAGTCCTGCTCTGAGGTCCAGCAGGCACCACACCCACAGAAGATGTGCGGGGCCACAATGCTGCCCACACCCCTTCAACCCCACCGAGGGCTGCCTCTCAGCCCCGAGGTGGGGCCCCAGGCACAAGGGGCATGGGTTAGGGCGGCTGGTGAGGAAGGCGGCAGGCATTCTGCAGGGACACCCTGCCCTCAGCTGGGCATGGACGCGGCCTCTCAACCTAGCTGTGGCAGGGCTAATGCCCCAGGCGGCCTCTTGCCTTGCCATCGGCTCCCAGCTCCACGCCTTCCAACTCAAAGACCATCTCGGAAGAAGCGGAAACACCGCCGGACGGATGCCTCTGCTTCTGGCTGTCTACCCTCAGGTCACTGCAATGCATAGGAAGGGAGGAGGTTACAACCGCTCTGCCAACGCTGGAGGAGCCAGGCCTGCACTGACCCCTGGCCCGGGAAGCTCAGCTTGACTGCCGCCCATTGTGGAGGCCTTGCCGAAGAAAAGCGGGCACGCGGACGTCTCATGCCTGCCCTGTCTCAGACCCTGTCTGCCAGCCGACAGCTCTAGGACATCTCAGCACCTACCTGCACTTCTTTTTTTTTTGCCAGTCCTGGGCTTGAGCTCAGGGCCTGAGCACTGTCCTTGGACTTTCTCAAGGCTAGAGCTCTACCACTTGAGCCTCAGCACCACTTCCGGCTTTTTTTCTATGTATGTGGTACCGAGGAATCGAACCCGGGTCTTCATGCATGCTAGGCAAGCACTTTAACCACTAGGCCAAACTCCTGGCCTCAGAAACATCAATCTTAATTAATTTTTTTTTTTTGCCAGTCCTAGGCTTGAGCTCAGGGTCTGAGCACTGTCCTTGGACTTTCTCAAGGCTAGAGCTCTACCACTTGAGCCTCAGCACCACTTCTGGCTTTTTTTCTATATGTGGTACCGAGGATTCGAACCCGGGACTTCATGCATGCTAGGCAAGCACTTTAACCACTAGGCCAAACTCCTGGCCCTACTACTTGCACTTCTTATGCCCAAATTTGCTTCCTGGTGTCTAACCCTTCACCCGTGGCCACACCCCAACCCAGGCCCACTTCACTATGTCGTCCTGTGAGGCCCTCTGCCACGCCACCCCCATAGCTGTTTCCTTCCCTGAATGATACTGAAATCGCAGGGCCCAGCTGGCCACAAGGGCTGGTTAGTGTGTCTCTAGAGGGGCAACCTGGATATGGGCAGCTTCCCCAGGTGCATGGCCCTGGGAACGGGGGCTGCGATGGGGGGCTCTGACCCTGCAGCAGCTCGTGTGCTGTCCCGGGACTCTAGACACAGTCCGCCTGCCTGCCCTCAGCACTGCACCCGTCCCACCTTTAGCTGCCGCCCGGAGCATGCCCAGGTGGGTGCCTACCTGATCCGCAGGCCGTCTCCATAGGGCAGCACGGAGAAGGCGGCACACAGGGACCGCTTGGCACAGATGAGCACGATCCTGGGGGGTGGTGAGGGTCAGGGCGGGGTGGGAATTCTGTCCTTCATGGATCTGGACCTGGGACACTGCCCAGGTGCCCAGGCCCACCACACCTGGGCCTGGAGGCCTCTTGTGCAAATAGAGGCAGCCTACCGCTGTGACGCCCAGGCACTCCAGGGCCTGGCCTTGGTGGTCCCCACCTGCCAGAGAGCTCAGGACCCTGCATGGAGGGGGCCACAGTCATGGAGCCCGGACCCAGCCTGGACCCAGCAGGGCCCTGTGTTGTTACCTGCTGTTCCTTGTATCATACTGCCTCATATTTTTGATGAAGTGCGTTTTCTTCAGGCCTTTGTGTCTTGGTGACCCAGAGGTGTGTTTGGTTCTGCAAGGTAGATAAGCAGGTAGCTCTGGGGCTATGGGTGGGGGTGGGCTGGGGCGGGCGGGGTCTGCGGGGTGCATACCTCTGCACTGAGGTGCAGCCCACTGCATCCTCCAGAAATTCCAGGGAGCAGCGCTGGGAGGTGACCCGCCTCCTGTGAGGAAGAAATGCACCTCAGAACACACGCCACTGTCCTCGGGGCTGCCCACGCCATTGAGCGCCCAGGATAGACCCGGCCAGCTGCCCGGGGCACAGCTGCGGAAGGCAGCCCCGGCCCTCACCAGCCCAGCCCCAGGCCATGGCCCACACCATCCAGGCTCCTGTGCTATCAAGGCCATCTCCCGGAGGCCAAGGTCATGGGGGGCAGCCAGGAGGCTCTGCTGGCTACTAGGGCAAGAGCTGTCCCAAGCTGTCCATTGGGCATCTGAGCTAGAACCCCGCTGGAAGGAGAGAGATGAGAGCCTGTGCTGAGACCATCCTGTGGGCATGAAGATGGCATGGCTCCATCATGGGGCCACACCCAGGCTAGGGAGGGCTTTGCTTTTCAGCTCCATTCTCCCTCTATTAGACAAATGATACACATTCCTTACAGAAAAAGCTACAAAAGGCCAGGAGTTTGGCCTAGTGGTAGAGTGCTAGCCTAGTATGTTTGAAGACCCAGGTTCGATTCCCGGGTTCCACATATATAGAAAAACTGGAAGTGGTGCTGAGGCTCAAGTGATAGAGCTCTAGCTTTGAGAAAGCCTAAGGACAGTGCTCAGGCCAGGTTCAAGCCCCAGGAATGGGAGGAAAAGAAAAGAAAAGAAAAGAAAAAAAAAAGCTAGATAGACCTTACAGAGCAGCAAACCTGGTAAAGGCCACCTCTGCAAGCACCTTGGCTTCCACCCCGAGGCCAGTGCCATGTCAGCAGGAATCACAGGACGAATGGGTCACACCAACACAGAGTTCCAGGCTTCCTGGAGCTGAGCATCCAGGCAAACCAGCACCTCGTGCACCCCAGGGGTGCCCTTGTCTGCCAAGCTGCCACTGGCCCTCAGCACCTCTCATCCTTCCCTGTTGGAAGTGGCTGTCTGCGCACAACGCAGGCCTGCTCAGAACACCTCATTCCTCTGCACCGACTACTCTGCAGGGAGATTCCTGGAAGGGTGCATGAGGTGTGGGCACAGGAAGTGAAGACCCCTACGAACGACCCCGCCACACACAGACAAGCACACGCTCCCCAGTAACAGTTGCAGCATTTTCTGCAGCAGAGCTGAACTCAAGGTTCACTAAGTAATGCCTGCAGGGGGACTTCCCTCAAGGAGCTGTGCTGCTGTATCACAGCTCGCACGACTAAGCCAGGGTCATCTGCTCTGAAGTACGGGCTCAAACTGGACAAATGGGTCTCAAGGCTGGATGGATAAGAGGCAAAACCCACACCAGACTTGCATCTAGGTCAGAGACTGCCAAGCTTCTCTCTTTTCCTTGTACCAGGAGCCAAGATACATACAGTGGCCCCCATGATTTTTTTTTTAAATTTTGCCAGTTGTGGGGCTTGAATTCAGGGCCTGAGCACTGTCCTTGGGCTTTTCTCAAGGCTACCACTCTACCACTTGAGCCACAGCACCACTTTTGGCCTTTTCTGTATATGTGGTGCTGAGGAATTGAACCCAGGTCGTCTTCATGGGTGCTAGGCAAGCACTCTACCACTAGGCTACGTTCCTGCCAGAATGCTGTAATCTGGCAGTATCAGAAAAACCACCTGAGGATGCTGCAGATGAAGGGTGGTGACGGGGTGGTTGGTGATGGTGTGTGAGGCGGGCGATGGTGTCGGTGCCAGGGGTGGCATGCTGCCGCTTACTCTGCTGCTTTTTCTACTACTCAGTGAGGTACAGAGCATTACAGGAGCCACCTGGGGCTGTGGAAGGCCAGCCACAGGTACGTGGAATCACAGTAATGAGCCAACGACCTTCTAGGAACTTGGCAAGCAGAGCCCCAGGCTGCAGTGCTGGCCTAAGTTCAGAATGCACGATGTCTTCCTTCAGGGTCCTGTGCTGTCCAGGTGTAAGGTCCAGTCGGTTCCCATCGCTGACCCTAGGCAGTACTTGCTCTGAAAGCTCCCTATCACCTTGGTGGGCACTAGGACCAGTGAGGGGCCAAGCTTGTCTTTCAGCAGCTATCTATATAGGAGCTGGGGTGGGGCCGGGAGTTTGGCCTAGGGGTAGAGTGCTTGCCTAGCATGCATGAAGACCCGGGTTCAATTCCTCAGTACCACATACATAGAAAAAGCTGGAAGTGGGGCTGTGGCTCAAGTGCTAGAGTGCTACCCTTGAGAAAGCCCAAGGATGGTGCTCAGGCCCTGAGCTCAAGGCCCAGAGCTGGCAAAAAAAAAAAAAAAAAAAGAAAGAAAAGAAGGAGCTGGGGTGTGTGTGTATGTGTATGTGCGTGCGCGCTTTGCCTCCAGCCATTTTGCTTTGGCTATGTCCAGGTAGGGTCTCACTTTATGGCCCAGCTGGCTTGGGCTCCCGTCCTCCTGTGCTTCCCCTGTGGCTGGGCCAGCAGGGCATGCCACTGCACCCAGCCAGAGAGTGAGGGGGTCCATGAGCCTCCATGCCCTGCTGGACTCACCCTGCAATCCTTGGATGTCTGTCTCCCCAGCAGCTGAGATGACAGGCTTGTGCTGCTGGTCTTGGCCCGGGGAGGTTTATTTACACTGAGACACAGGTACTTTGCTCCCATGTGCACATGATTCAACTGAAGCCTGGTCTGCAAGCCCTCCAGAAAGACCTGGCAACTTCCCTGCCCACCCCCACAGCGCAAATCACGAAAAGCAGACAGCTGGCTGAAAACGGGAGGACACGGGAGTGCTGAGGCACAGCAATGCAGGGAGCCTGGCACCATCTTCTGTGCTCAAGCCTCGGCCCCTTGACCAGAAACTTCTAGATGCAAGAGCCCCGTGGCCTTCCACGTGGGTACCCGTAGATTTGCTGGGGTGCGGGCATGAGCTCAACCACGGCCCCTCCAGATTCAACATGGTGAAGTTTAACCACATTTGGAGACTGGGTCTTCAGAGAGGGATCAGGTAAAACGAGGTCACGGGGCTGGGGCCTAACAGGGCCACTGGTATCCTTTAATAGGCGCTTACGACAAGCACGCATAAAGGGACAGCCACATGAGGGGAGGGTGGGGGAGGAAAGCCACACACCCAGCATGTGGGCTTGGCCTTGAGGAGGGCGCAGAGTCTCCCGTGCCTGAGCCAGGCAGGTCTCAGGCATTCCTCTCTGCGACCTGACCCAGGGGCTGCAAGCCAGTTCATCAGTGAGGTGACTTTTGCACAGCTTCTACAGCCCTAAGCACCCACTCAACAGGTGGCCAGGAGCCTGAGGGTCCAACACACAGCCGCTGAGAGGGAGAAGGGGCGCAGAGGTCGGCTCCGTGCCGCCTCTGCTGAGCCCATCTGTGGGGTAAGGAGATCAGGGCAGGCCGTGGGCGCCTCGCTGTCCTGAAATGGGCTGCCAGTGGCTCAGCAGGAACCACGTAACTCGCGGTGAGCCAGGCCAGGGTCTTGGGAAAGACCCTCACCGAGGACCAGGTTTGGGAGCTGGGCTGCTGGTCCCAGGCCAGGTCTGTCTTCCTGGCAGCTCCCAGGGAAAGCCCTGCCCAGTGGGACGCTCAGCTGAGCACCTCTGCCAAGAAGCTTGCCCCGTCTGTTCTCACATGATCCCCCACCATCCCGCAAAGGCCACGGAGGCCTGGGGTGGGGGGGGGAAGACAGGCAGACACCTCCCCACGCCCACACCCTGGCACACCAACCTGAGGCCTGAGGTCCTCCTGGGGAGGGCCAGCCTGGAGTCCTCGCCTGTTCTCGCAACTGCCCTGGCAATGCCCCAGGGCACCTGTACTCCTGGGGCCTCACTGGCAGGCTGCAGAGGCAGCCATGGAGGCGCTGTGGGCGGAGGCTCACTAGCTATGTCCTGGTCCCTCTGGGGACGATGTGCTCTTCTCAGCTCATACAATCTGTTCCCAGACGGCGCACAGACCTTCTCCCTCCTTCCTCTTGAGCGCTTCCTTTGCAAACGCTATCCCACAGTTCTACCACCTGGGTACTGCTCCCACTAAGAAGTTTATAGAGGGAGAAACTGAGGCACAGAGCCATTCAGCAACTTGCCTGGTAAGAGGGGCCAGTGTGCATAGGCCAGCACTCTGAAGATGGGCCTGCTGGACAGGGTCCCTTGGTAGTGGGACCTGAACTGGCCCACAGGAGCAGCACACTTGCCAGCTAGCAGGGGTATGGAGGTGCCAGATGTCCAGGGCAAGGACAGCCAGATGCCCGAGACGCCATGAGTCAGAGTCTGGGCGGGGAGGTGGAGGAGGGCAGGAGGAGGCCCCAGAAGCAGGGGTGGCTGCATGGATGGTACCTGTGCCAATGCATGGCCACTCTTGAGAGTTCTGCCTAAAGCCCAAAACAAGCACACGTACCCCAAAGCCTCTCGGCACAGATGACTGGGCAACTGGATTGGCCTGCTGTCCCTTGGTGCCTTTGCTGCTGACAGTGCCTCCTGGCCAGGCCACAGGCAGGTCCTCTACCTTTACTGCTTCTAGTGGCACCAGAGAGCCAGCAAAAGCTGGGGCAGAGTCATGCCTCCAGGCTGAGGACTCAAGGGTAACCACCCTGCCAGGCAGGCACGGGCTGGAGTTACCTGCTGGAGGCCACACGAGGGCGCTGTGGAAATACCCGTGATAAAGCAAGTCCCTCGGTCACCCTGCAGCCACAGGCTAGCCCCAAGGGCAGGGAAGCCTGGCAGGACTTCTGTCTTGAGCCCACTACTCCACTCCTAGCCTGAGCACCATGCCTGGCCCATCATGGACACTCAGCCCCCATACAGGGTTCCGCAGGGCTCAGGCAAAGCAAAGGCACCCAGTATCTGCACTGCCCAGCAGAGGTCTGCAGCTTTACACTTCACTCAGCACAAGGACACCCAGGGGCCAGGGCTGGGAGGAGCCTCAGGGCCTGGCCCTGGTCCCAGCCACGCCTCTGAGATGCCATGGAGAAGTATCCTGCCATCCAGCCATAGCCGAACACCTTTGCTGTTTTCAAATAAAGGGCCACAAAGTCCCCTCAGCATGCTAAACAAGGTGCCAGCAGAGGCTCAAGGGGCTCCCTTGGACTGATGGCTGCTGGGCACCAAGGACTCCTGGCTGACTCTGGATTTTGCCCCAGACCAGGCATCCCAGGGCCGCCCGGGGGCCTCAGGCGGCACCAGGGCTCTGCTGGGGCATTTCTGACTGCAAGGGCAGTCCTTCTCCCCACGGGGTCACCTTTTCCCCTCCACTAGTGTGGGGAGCCGGAGCAGCCAAGACGGCGCCTGTCCCCTGCCTCGCTCATTGTATACAAATTTCTTAGTTCCCCTTAGTGGGTGTGTGAGTGCAGAGCCTTTGCTCGCTCCGCTGCGTCTGCGCGTATGACGTCAGAGGCCTGACCAATCCCGAGTTTTAAAATGACCTTAGCAGCACAGCAGCCAATGGAAAAAGTCCCGCGTTCTTTGATTGTTTATAAGCAGCTGCACTTCCCTGCCCCGCGCCCCTCCGCTTGAGCTGTACAATAACCGAGTTGCTCTTCATTAAAAGCGTGATACGAGAAGGATCCTCGGGTGGTGTCCGTTCTTCCCTGCTGGTCAGGGGTGCCGGGCGCCGCACACTAGCACAATGGCACTTATAGGCACGTAAGCAACAATGCTGTGTGTGGAACCAATGTCCCCAAAAAGACAAAGCAAGGTCCTAACTCCAGAACCTGTGACAGGCAGGCGCTGGGAACAGTCCACCAGCGGTCATCGAGAGAGGACGATGGCTGTGTCCTCCCAAGTCGAGGAGGCAAAGGGACACACCGGGGATGGGGTCACGGAGCTGGGCGGCTGAGCAGCGAAGCTAGAAGACTGGCATGTAGCCCAGGAGCAGTGTCAGCCTCAGTGAGCGACGAGGGAGCCGGAAGAGGCAGGAAGGCACCACAGGCTGCGCCCTCACACTGGCTCCGGAGCTGGGAGCAAGCTGAATCCAGCACCCTCAAGACTCACCTGAGCTTTGTGGACCAAAGCCAGAGTGCCGCGAGGCAGCTGCCAGGCCGGGCACCTGAACGTCTGCCCACATTTGGCCAGAGGGTCCAGAGATCAGTGTGCTCTGGGGTGCTGGCTGATCACAACGGTAAGTGAAGCCAGAAATTCTCATGTGACGACAAGGGTTCTCATTTCCAGTACCGGCTTAGCAGGAAACGAGCCCCAGGTTGTGTGGGCACCATGAACAGGCTCACTGAACCCCTGGCATGATCTGGCCTCAGAAGGTGCCACATATGAGCCCACTCGTTCCTGGGGGGGGGAGCAGGACAACAGTCCTCCTAAGGGCCTGTGCCCATCAGCAAAGGACACCAGGGCGGTGACTAACTTGGCAGCAGAGCCTAAGGAGGGATGACTTCCGCATGACAGGTGTGGGGGGCATCCACACAGCGGGGGCTCGGGGAGGCTGGCCAGGGAGGAGAGAGGAGACACTTCTGGGGGACCAGAAGAACAGCCAAGAGTTCCCCCTACCTCCCCGCCAGCACACCCCAGGAAGCAGGTTGCACATCTTCCTCATATGTCACCCTGGCCTCCATCCCACGCCTTCTCACTCCAAACGCCCCATGGGATAACGGAACGCCTGCTGGTTGCTGCACACAGAGCAGTGCCAGGACTCTGCTGAGGCTGTGACACATCTCAGCACTGGGGCTGAGGAAGGAAGGAAGGGCTCAGCACAAACCCACCATACAGCTGTGCTGGGATGCAGGGGGATGGGGGGCTTTTTTTGGGGGGGGTGTTACTGGCCCCGCAGAGAACTGTTCTCTGTCACAGTCCGAGGGGCCGTGCACACCAAGTGCACAAGGCCTGGCTGCTGCATTTGGGGTAACTGGATCCCTTGACCCCAGGGTAGCTCTTGTAATGCCTTTCAGGGAAGTGGGGGAATCTTGTGGAAAGGTGCAGGGCCAGCAGGCACCCCTTGGGTCAGGTGCCAGGTAAGTCAGGCTGGTGACCTCAGCAAGTTCAGACCCATCCCCTGGCCACTCAGAAACAGGCAGGATCTGAGGCCAGGATCTCAGAAGACAATGGTCCACTCTGGGCGCCACCTGCCAGCCTATGACCTCCAAGAAACCCCAGGTGCGAGAGCCCAACCGAGCTGTGGCACGCGTGCCTCCCGTGTGCCCGGGGCAGAGCCCCGCAGGCATGGACGGGCCCCTGGCCCAGGACAGGGGCAGCCTCGGGGGTGGGATGCGGGAGCCGCGGAGGCGGGCAGGCAGGCGGCAGGCGGGCCCAGAGCCCGGGAGCGCGGGCGGGCCGCGCCGTCGGGCCGGCGGGGCCTGGGCATCCGTCCGGCTCTGCCTGACCTCGACCCGGGGCCCCGCGGCGTGGCGGTGACCGGGCCCGGCCCCCCCGGCCGACACTCACCTCGGGCGCTGGCCGTCCGGGCCGAGGCCGGCGGGCGCCGTCGTGGGGCTGAGCAGGCCCTGGGGCGCGGGCCTGGCGGGCGGCCCCGGGAGGCCGGCGGGGGCCGCGGGCGGCTCGCGGGCCTCGGCGGGCGGCGGCTCGCGGGCCTCGGCGGGCGGCGGGGGCGGCGGCGGCGGGGGCGGCGGCGGGGGCTTCTCGCCTCGGAGGCCCAGGCTCGGGGGACGCCCGTCCAGGGAGATGTTATTGAGGAAGAAGAGCGCGGCCTGGCGGCGCCGCGAGTCCCCGCGCCTCCGCGGCGCGGGCGGCGGGTTGCGGGCGGCGGGCGCGGGCCTGGCGGGGCCGGGGGCCGGGCCCGGAGCTCCTCCCGCCGCGGCCGCGGCCATGCTCGAGTGCGCCGCCGCGCCGCGCCGCCTCGCCGTCGCCTATTGGCCGCGCCGAGCCTGCATGCAAATAGAGCGCCGTTGCGCCCGCCTATTGGCCGTGGCACGCCCAGATGCAAATGAGGCGTCGCCGCGCTCGCCCATTGGCTCGAGCCGCGCCGCTGGGCGGGCGCCAGGTCCCGGAACTCCTCCAGGCCCGAGAGCGGCTCGGCTGCGAGGGCGCCGGGACCCCGCGGCGGGGCCCCGCCCTGGCGGCCTCGGTGCTGGGGCGCGGGCCACTTCCCTTCCCGCCGGAGCTTCCTTCGGACGTCTAGCGCCGAGGAGCTTGGGGCGCCCGGGGCCGGCCGGCCGGGCTCCCTCGCGCGCGTGGAGCCCCCGCACGGTGCGGGCCTCAGTTTCCCCCCTGGGCCGGTGGGTCCCGGGCACCTCGCGTGGCGGTAACCTCTCTGGGGATATGCCCAGGACCGGTATGATGAGGGGTCCTGCGGCACTTTTGTTTTTAGTGCATTGCCTCTGTCAGCTCTTTTTTCCCCTTTTTCCCTTCTCTTTTCTTTCTTTTTCTTTTTCTTGTGGGCCTGGACATTGTCCCTTCTGCTCAAGGCTACCCTTTGGGCCACAGCACCACTCCCCAGTTTTCTAGAGATTAATTGGAGAAAAGCGCCTGGACGGGCTTTGAACTGTGATCCTCAGGTCTCCGCCTCCTGAGTGGCTAGGATGACAGGTGGGAGCCACCTCACCAATTGGGCTTGTCTGTCTGTCTGTCTGTCTTTCTTTTTCTTTGATGGGTCACAGGGCTTGAACTCTGCCTGGGCTCTGTCCCTGTGCTCTTCACCTTAAGGCTACTGCCCGACCCTTGAGCCAAGCTCCCCTTCTCATTTTCTTGAGGTTAATCGGAGATAAGAGTTTCAGGTCCCTTGGCCAGGAGTTTGGCCTAGTGGTAGAGTGCTCGGTACCACATACGTAGCAAAAAGCTGGAAGTGGTGCTGAGGCTCACGTGGTAGAGCTCTAGCCTTGAGAAAGTCCGAGAACAGTGCTCAGGCCCTGAGCCCAAGCCCAGGACTGGCAAAAAAAAAAAAAAAAAAAAAAAGAGTTTCAGGTCCCTTCGTGCCTGGGCTGGCTTTGAACCTTAATCCTCAGATCTCAGCCTCCAAAGTAGCTAGGATTACAGGCGTGAGCCATTGCCCCTGCTGGGCTTGTTATTTTCTTGATGACTGCCATTTTGATTGAAATCTTAGGAAGGCAGATTATATATTTATTTGATACCAGTCCTGGGGTTTGAACAGCATGCATGCTGTCCCTAAGCTTTTTTGCTCAAGGCTCTAGCTCTACCACTTTAACCCCAGCTCTCTTTCCAGCTTTTCTGGTGCTTAATTGGAGAGTCTCATGGACTTTCCTGCTTGGGATGGCTTTGAACCTTGATCCTTAGATCTAAACCTTCAGAGTCGTTGGGATTACAGATGTGATGCACTGGCGCCTGGGGTGGTGGCTGCTTATCTATAAAGCAGAACTTTGTGAGGTATCAAAAGGTCTCTTTTCACAGGTTTATTCTCCAAGGTCTAGGAAGACACGTCTGTTTCCCTGGATTCCATGAGGGGGCACCCGAGACCATTCTTCAGAGCTGCATGCCTGGTCATGAGGGCTGGCAGAGGTGGCTTTTGGGGCCTGGCATGGTTCACAGCATTTACAGTTGGGGGCGCTGCTCGCATGGCAGCAGGGCAGGTCTGCACAGGGGCCTGAGCAGCAGTCCCTGCCCTCTGCTCCTTGGCGTGCCCTTCCAGGGAAGCAGGTGTGGGCCTGGGCCTGGGGCAGGGCCACTTGGACCCAGGCCCAGGGCTGTGCTGGTGAAACGACTTGATTGGTATAGTTGCAGAAGCCACATCTGAGAGAATGTCCTGCTTCTGACCCGGCTAGATCTCCCAGCCATTGTTTCCAGGGGCCGGGCTGTGGTCCTCAGGACTTGGTGGACTCTCAGACTCTTCTGCTGCTGTCAGGGGATCCCTGGGTTTCTTCCCTCGGCATGGCTTCTTGGAAGCTATGGAAAATGGACTGATGTCAGGCAGAGGCATGTGTGTGGCCTGTGTGTCCTCCTTGGAGGAGACTGGCTCTCAGAGAAAGCTGGTGACTTAGCTCAGGAGAGCCCACCTTGGTGAAGCTGGCCAGTTACCATTGTTCCTGGAAGCCACAAATGCCAGAGGGGCAGAGGGGAGGCATGGGAGAGAGGACCGTGAGAATCTGGCAAGAGTGGCTCTTCTCAGATGCTGAGCTACCCTCACTGCCCTGCAGAGGGTCTGGGCTGGCCCAAGAACCAGTCCCCACACTGCCCTGTGACTTTGTGACCTGACCTCTTCCACTAGGAGGCAGTGCTGATCTACCTGCTGGGCAAGGCTTGTGGCCGCAGGGCACTGCTGACCGGGCCCTTCCATCTCTGCCCAACACATGATGGTGTTTGGCCAGTGCCAGGCTTGTGTGGTGCGTGGCCAGGTGAGTGCTGCATGCTGAGGGCTGGTGATGTGACCCCAGCAGCAGGCTTGTGATTCACTCCTGGACAGCGGTGATGGTGGCCCCTAACGCCTCTCTGAGCCTCCACCCTACAGGGCCTTCCCCCCAGTCCACCGAAAGCCAGAGCTCTGGTTGTCAGCCCTCTCCCAGAGGAGGACAGGCTGAGGGCTCAGAGCGAGGACCATGTGGTCAGGACTGGTAAAGGGTAACCTTGGCCCAGGGAGAGGGGTTGGGAGTGGCGGGCGAGCCCCTGCCTGCCCAGTGAAGACGCACCTTCGTCCCCGCTCTCCAGGGCCCACTTCCTCTTTTGCTGGGGATCCTGCAGAGGTCCCTTCCCTGGCACGCTTGGCTTGGTGCTTGCCTCAGAGCTGGCGTCCGCCTGGGCAGAGTGGGTGGACTTAGGTCAAGGAATAAGTACCCTGCTCAGGCAGCAGCACCAGAGCCAGCAGGGGAGCGGGGGTGGGCGGGACTCACCTGGCTGTCTAAGGGAGCAGGCTCATCCCGTTCATCCGATTCTGGCCTCTGCACTTTAGCCTGGCTGGACTCTGGAAGATGCGGATGGGGGCAGCTGGGCTAGTGGCCAGGACAGGAGGTACTGAGGGGCTAGGTGGCCTGTCCTAGGGTTCCTGCTGATCAGAGGCAGGCCTAGCCTGCAGTGTCCCTGCAAGGACGGCCCCTGAGAACGGCCCTCTGGTTGCTGAGTGTGTCTGGGCACTGTCACGTTCCCAGGTGGGAGGAGCCAGCCCTGGGAGTGGGGCATGGCCAGCTGGGCCAGTGACTGGCCACTGCACCCCCACCCACGGAGGCAGAGGGTTCACTCTCCCTGGGGACCAGTCACCATCAGTCTTCTGCAGGCAGGGCACCGAGTTCAGTCTTCCTCCAGACTCACCTTCCATGTTGCTAGGAAGGGGCAGTCTGTGGGGGGACGCTGGACCAGAAGGTGAGGAGGCATCCTAGAGGAGGCAAGTAAGTGGATTAAGTATTTGGAGGGTCATTTTCCACCTCTCAACCCTGAATGCTCCCTATCTGGGGCTGTAGCTGGAGGGTCAGTCCCCACCCCCCTTTTTTTTTGTGCCAGTACTGAGTCTTGAACTCAGGGCACTGCCTCTGTCCCTGAGCTTCTTTGCTGAAGACTAGCACTCTACCACTTAAGCCATAACACTGTTTCCAGACTTATTTTTTTTTTCCCCTGAGTAGTTTATTGGAGATGAGAGGCTTACAGACTTCCTAGCCCAGGCTGGCTCCACTTGTAGCTCATAGGTGGTTATGTGGAGATAAGAGTCTCATGGACATGGGCCTAGTGGTAGAGTGCTTGCCTAGCATGCATGAAGACCCGGGTTCGATTCCTCGGTACCACATACATAGAAAAAAGCCAGAAGTGGTGCTGAGGCTCAAGTGGTAGAGCTCTAGTCTTGAGAAAGGCCAAGGACAGTGCTCAGGCCCTGAGCTCAAGCCCAGGACTGGCAAAAAAAAAAAAAAGAGTCTCATGGACTTTCCTACCTGGGGTGGCTTTGAACAGAGATCCTCAGATCTCAGCCTCCAGAGTAGTGAGGAGGCCAGTGGGCAACTCTGGCCTTTCTGATGGCGATGAGGCACTTGGTGCTTTCTGGTATTGACTGGGTGGGATGAGGAAAGAGGGCAGTGCAAAACTAGTATGGATGCCAGTACAGTTGGGGAGCACAGAGGCTGTGAGCAGAGGCAGAGCCCACAGCCCTTACCGTGGGAAACAATTCCTCCGACTCTGTCATTGTGGTCCCTTTAATGCCGTTGCTGAGTGCCCGGGGACTGCACAGGGCAGGCTCTGCTCCTCCCTGTGGCTCAGCCGCAGGGCTGCGTGGTTTGGGTTGGCTGGGGGCCTTGGAGTCCCGGCTGCGGGCTGGGTCTGAGAGGTCCAGGGGTTTGTCTGCAGTGTAGTCCTGAGCAGCTGTGCCCTCTTTTCTCTGGAGGCTGCTGGGGCCAGTGGGTTGAGGGTGCCACCCGCCTGGAGGGCCGGGGGTGCCGACACCTGCTCTGAGTGCCTCATTCCTGGGGCTCCCCACGCCTAAGCCAGCCGGTGGTGAAGCTGGCGCCTCTCCTGGTGTAGGGGGGTCCCTCATCCTGCTCGTCCGCGCCTGTGCCCACAGATGCTGCTGGGCCAGAAGCAGATGCAGTGCCCCCTCCAGCCGTGGGTCCTGCATGCCCACCAGGGCACTGGGCAGGCCCAGCAGGCCTGTGGGCTCCTCCCAGGCCTCTGGTTCCTGGGCCTTCAGACCTTGGGGTTGAGGGCTGTGGGGTGCCCCGGTAGAAGCCAGGGGGCTTCCATGGGGGCCACGCAGGCGCAGGGACCGCTGGCGGTTCAGCAGGCAGAGGCGGTCGGCCTGAAGGGAGCGCTTTAGGGACTCGAAGGCGGCGCACGACCGTGAGGCCTGCAGGAAGCTGTGGGGGAGGAAAATCCCAGGACTGTGGCTCGTGGTCAGCAGTGACCAGCAGTGAGTAAGCCCCCAGAGGGAGAGAGGGGAAGTTCCCTCTCCATTGCAAAGGGGAGGAAACAGGCCCCGTGACGTGAAGCGAGCTGCCTGAGGTTCCATAACCCTAGCAGGAGCATCTGCTACCCTCCGCAGCCCTACTTACTAACCCAGACCACAGACCAGGCTTCGCAGGCCTCCCTGAGGACCCTTCCTGGATGTGGCCACCCCCCCATTCTGGACACCTAGCTGTCCACATGAGAACGCGTTACCAGGAAGGACATCCAGACAAGCCAGCTAGAGAAAGGCGGGGGACCCGGGGGACCATGCCGGGGCTTCCTGGGCTGCTGGTCCCCCACCAGAGGGTGGCACAGGGGTCTGGGAGGGAGAGACACCCCTGGCCGTGGGAATGGGGGCCTTACCTGTCCAGGGGGGCGCTGTGCTCAAATACTGGGCTAGGTGGGTGGCTTCTGCTGGTCGTGGGTGGGGGAGTCGCACTGGTGTGCCCACAGTCCACAGAGCAGGCCCGGGACCCAGGCCGTACCACAGCAACAGTTGCATGTAGCTGGTTGGAAATGCGCTGGGGGCTCTGTGCAGGGTGAGCCGATCAGCCTGGCAGGGCTGGGGTCCCCCTGCCCACCAGCCTGCCCTGCTCTGTGGCCAGCGCCGCTCAGTGTCCCTGGCTGGCAGGAACAGCCCTGTTGGTATGAAGCTACCACACAGTGCTTGGCGCACAGCAGAGCTTGGCTGCCCCCCAGGAGTGGACCCCATCCTCACCATGTCTGGGGGGCGCGGCTCAGGCAGGTTGGCACCTGGGGAGATTTTAGTCCCTGGCGATGTCCTATAGCCTGCTGGCTTTTCTGTGGGAAGCATAGCAGAATGAGGGCTAGGGTGTGGCTCAGAGCTAGCAGCCCAGCCCTAGGCTGGAGTGGGCAGGGGCCCATGGGTGTCCAGACCCCAGCTCTCCCCCGTCTCACAGAACCTTCTCCTCACAGACCTGTATCCATGTAGTCCTCCTCAGTCTCCTCAAGGCCTCCTGGTGCCTTCTCAGGGCCCATCTTCCAGCTGCTGGGGGAGGGGAGCAGCAGCGGGGATGGGGGGTCTGCGCTGCCCTCCCTGGTCAGGGCCACCGTTCTGTCTCTGGGGGGGAGGCAAAGGCCTAGGGTGAGGAAAGGCCAGGCCACTGGCCCCAGAGGTCCAGGGCATCCTACGAAGACCACTTGGCTTCTCCAGGGACCCAGGTCCCAGGGAGACACGGCCTCCCGCTCCCCCGGAGGTGGTGCAGGGTCTGGGCCTGGCACCCTTCACACTCACTCCAGGCTGCGAAGGCGCTTCACCTCCTCCCTCAGCGTCTTGTTCTCTTCCTTCAACCCGTTCATTTCATTTGCTGCAAAGGACAGAAATTCCCAGTGGAGCCAGGGAGGGGAGAGAGAGGGGTGGGCAGAGGGGCTCCGGCAGCGGGCAGAGGGGTTACCACTACTTGCTTTCCCTTTGCCATGTTCACAGCTCTTGGCTCCCATGCCATGTTACTGAATAAACAGAGCCTGCCTGGAGATTTGGGAAGTGAAGCAAAACCTCTGGCTTGTTTTGGGGGCTCCTTCCAGAAGGGGCCTTGTCCTTCATCACCAACCTTCTGCCCCTACAGACGGGTCAGGATGCCCTGCCCGCAGAATGACATGGGAGGCTTCCAGGGGCTTCGTATGGTGTTTCTGAGAATGGGGGTGGGGTGGGGCTTCCCACAGTGTGGGGTTCGGTGCCTTTCCTTTCTTTCCTTGGCCCCATGTTGGGCTGGCCAGGCCCAGGCCTGCAGGGCAGGGGGTTCCCTGAGGATGGAGGGGTCCCAGCCTGCAAGGTAGGGGGCCCACTGAGGATGGAGGGGTCCCAGCCTGCAGGGTAGGGGGCTCCCTGAGGATAGAGGGGCCTGGGCCTGTGGGCAGGGGTTCACTGAGGATGGAGGGGTCCAGGCCTGCGGGCAGGGGTTCACTGAGGATGGAGGGATCCCAGCCTGCAGGGTAGGGGGTTCCCTGAGGATGGAGGGGTCCCAGCCTCAGGGTAGGGGGCTCCCTGAGGATGGAGGGGTCCCAGCCTGCAGGGTAGGGGGCTCACTGAGGATGGAGGGGCCTGCCCTGCGGGCAGGAGGTTCACTGAGGATGGAGGGGTCCCAGCCTGCAGGGTAGGGGGCTCACTGAGGATGGAGGGGCCTGGCCTGTGGGCAGGAGGTTCACTGAGGATGGAGGGGTCCCAGCCTGCAGGGTAGGGGGCCCACCGAGGATGGAGGGGTCCCAGCCTGCAGGGTAGGGGGCCCACTGAGGATGGAGGGTCCCAGGCCTGCAGGGCAGGGGGCTCCCTGAGGATGGAGGGGCCCGGGCCTGTGGGCGGGGACTCACTGAGAACACAGAGGTGCTGCAGGCTCTGCAGATGTGCACTCTCCAGCTCTAGCTGCTTCTTCCGGGCCAGCTCCTGGGTGACCTTGCAGCGGTCGCACAGGCCAGCCCTCAGCCTGGGGTGGGAGGTGAGAGGCTGGGCTGAGTGGAGGCTGTGGGCCTCCCTACCCTGCTTCCAGGACATCTCCCAGGCTGTGTTCCTTGAGTCCCCAGACCTGGCCCCCCCCCGCAGGCTTAGTGTCCCCCGTTCAGCTGGGACACTTTGGAAAGGAGTCTTGAGCATGCCACCCTGTGAAGGCTCTGAGAAGGCGGGGCTGGTGTGTGCCGATGGCTCCCAGCCTCCCCTGTGAGGCCTCACCTGTTCTCGAGTGCCCGCAGGTTCTCCTTCAGCACCTTCTGCTGCTCCCTGAGCTGCTGGTTCTTGGCAAACAGTTCTTCCACTCGCTGGGCCTCCCTGTGGGGACCAGCCGTGGTGGAGGTGACTGACCTGAGGCCTCACAGCCGGGGCTCGGGTGGGTGGGTCCCAGGCCTCCTCCATGTAGGACCCGCCTGGAGGTGGGATCTTGTCAGGCCAGGCCAAGCCCTGCACCCAACGCCAGCTGCTCCCAGAACCTCTGCGCCACTGTGGCTGCTGTGCGTGCAGACTGCACCCTGCCTGGAGACGGAACGTGGGGAGCTGCCTTGCTGTCTAGCTAGGAGCATGTGAGGCCACACCCCTTCCCCTCACGAGAAGCTCTGTGCCCCCTCCCCCCACTGGCTGGAGCCCCTGTGGAGCTCCTGGTGGAGAGGGCCCTGTCCTCTCTGCTTGAGCTCCATCACCTACATGCTACATCTCCTTGCCCAAGGCACTCATCTCCCTCCTATGCCAGCCTCAGTTTCCCTTCTACCTCTGTATGGGGGCAGGGCTGGCACCCTGAGGCTTTGGAGCTGTCTTAGTGGCTATGGCTGAGCTGGCTTTCTTGACCATTCCTTTCTGGCCCAGCCAAGTTGACTCACCGGCATCGCTCGGAATTCAGCTCCAGAAGCTTGCTCTGCAGGCCTAGAAGGCAGAGAGGGGCCCAGGCCACAATGAGTCCCTCCCTGGTGGCCTCTCCTACCCTGACTGGCACACGGTGGGCTCCCTGGCTGGGCTCACTGCTTAGGGCTCTCCTGAGCCCCTGGCCTGTCTGTGGCTGCCTGAGGCTGCGGTCTGTTCCCTACCATGGGCCGCTGGCTTTGGGATCTGTTGGGAGGGAACTTGACTAATTTAAAACAATGATTCATTTTTAAGACAGGGCCTCACCATGTAGCCCAGGTTGGCCTCAAACTCATGATCTACGTGCCTCAGCCCCTTAGTGCTGGGATGACAGAGACCACGGGTATCTGGTGGCATCTGGAAGGGGTGCAGCTCTGGGTCAAGTCTATTCTGCCCGTGCAGATACTGACTGTCTGGTGCTGGCCTCTTCCTGCTTGGCTGGCCGCTGCTGCAGCTTGAAGACCTCAACCCCTGTACCCCGACTGCTGCAGCCCCATTTGGGCTTCTGAACACCCAGTCCTCCAGGCTACACCACAGCCTACTGCTATCCCAGCCCAGCAATCAACAAGGGCGGGCTCCTCCCTTTATTCCAGGAGCAGCCTCGCCTCTGTCTGGTCAGCGATGGCTCCTAAGTCATAGGAAAGGCCTGCCTGTTCCCAGCTCCCTCTCATTTCTGGTGCTTCTGTGGTGGATCCGCCTGCTGAGACTCTCTCCCATCACCTGGCTGGGACCCCCCCTCTTATCACTTGCTGAGACTCTCATTACCTGCCGAGACCCCCTCTCATCACCTGGCTGGGACCCCCTCTTATCACCTGCTGAGACCCCCTCTCATCACCTGCTGAGACGCTCATCACCTGGCTGGGACCCCCCCTCTTATCACCTGCTGAGACTCTCATCACCTGGCTGGGATCCCCTCTCATCACCTGGCTGGGACCCCCTCTCATCACCTGGTGGGATCCCCTCTCATCACCTGCTGGGATCCCCTCTCATCACCTGCTGGGATCCCCTCTCATCACCTGGCTGAGATCCCCTCTCATCACTTGCTGGGATACCCTCTCATCACCTGCTGGGATCCCATCTCATCAACTGGCTGAGATCCCATCTCATCACCTGGCTGGGGTCCCCTCTCATCACCTGGCTGAGATCCCCTCTCATCACCTGGCTGAGATCCCCTCTCATCACCTGCTGGGATCCCCTCTCATCACCTGGCTGAGATCCCCTCTCATCACCTGGCTGGAATCCCCTCTCATCACCTGCTGGGACGCCCTTCTCATCACCTGGCTGGGATCCCCTCTCATCACCTGGCTGAGATCCCCTCTCATCACCTGGCTGAGATCCCCTCTCATCACCTGCTGGGATCCCCTCTCATCACCTGGCTGAGATCCCCTCTCATCACCTGGCTGGAATCCCCTCTCATCACCTGCTGGGACGCCCCTCTCATCACCTGGCTGGGATCCCCTCTCATCACCTGGCTGAGATCCCCTCTCATCACCTGGCTGGGATCCCCTCTCATCACCTGCTGAGATCCCCTCTCATCACCTGGCTGGGATCCCCTCTCATCACCTGGCTGGAATCCCCTCTCATCACCTGCTGGGACGCCCCTCTCATCACCTGGCTGGGATCCCCTCTCATCACCTGGCTGAGATCCCCTCTCATCAACTGGCTGGGATCCCCTCTCATCACCTGCTGGGATCCCCTCTCATTACCTGGCTGGGATCCCCTGTCATCACCTGGCTGGGATCCCCTCTCATCACCTGCTGGGATGCCCCTCTCATCACCTGGCTGAGATCCCCTCTCATCAACTGGCTGGGATCCCCTCTCATCACCTGGCTGGAATCCCCTCTCATCACCTGCCGAGCCCCCTCTCATCACCTGGCTGGGATCCTCTCTCATCACCTGCTGAGATCCCCTCTCATCAACTGGCTGGGATCCCCTCTCATCACCTGCTGGGATCCCCTCTCATCACCTGGCTGGAATCCCCTCTCATCACCTGGCTGAGATCCCCTCTCATCAACTGGCTGGGATCCCCTCTCATCACCTGCTGGGACGCCCCTCTCATCACCTGGCTGGGATCCCCTGTCATCACCTGGCTGGGATCCCCTCTCATCACCTGGCTGGGATCCCCTCTCATCACCTGGCTGGGATCCCCTCTCATCACCTGGGTGAGATGCCCTCTCATCACCTGGCTGAGATCCCCTCTCATCACCTGGCTGGAATACCCTCTCATCACCTGCTGGGACGCCCCTCTCATCACCTGGCTGGGATCCCCTCTCATCACCTGGCTGTGACCCCCTCTCATCACCTGGGTGAGATGCCCTCTCATCACCTGGCTGAGATCCCCTCTCATCACCTGGCTGGAATACCCTCTCATCACCTGCTGGGACGCCCCTCTCATCACCTGGCTGGGATCCCCTCTCATCAACTGGCTGGGATTCCCCTCTCAACACCTGGCTGGGATCCCCTCATCACCTGCTGGGGTCCCCTCTCATCACCTGCCGAGCTCCCTCTCATCACCTGGCTGGGATCCCCTCTCATCACCTGGCTGAGATCCCCTCTCATCACCTGGCTGGGATCCCCTCTCATCACCTGGCTTTGACCCCCTCTCATCACCTGGCTGGGATCCCCTCTCATCACCTGGCTGAGATCCCCTCTCATCACCTGGCTGGGATCTCCTCTCATCACCTGGCTGAGATCCCCTCTCATCAACTGGCTGGGATCCCCTCTCATCACCTGCTGGGACGCCCCTCTCATCACCTGGCTGGGATCCCCTGTCATCACCTGGCTGGGATCCCCTGTCATCACCTGGCTGGGATCCCCTCTCATCACCTGGCTGAGATCCCCTCTCATCACCTGGCTGGGATCCCCTCTCATCACATGCTGGGACGCCCCTCTCATCACCTGGCTGGGATCCCCTGTCATCACCTGGCTGTGACCCCCTCTCATCACCTGGCTGTGACCCCCTCTCATCACCTGGGTGAGATGCCCTCTCATCACCTGGCTGAGATCCCCTCTCATCACCTGGCTGGAATACCCTCTCATCACCTGCTGGGACGCCCCTCTCATCACCTGGCTGGGATCCCCCCTCATCAACTGGCTGGGATTCCCCTCTCATCACCTGGCTGGGATCCCCTCTCATCACCTGCCGAGCCCCCTCTCATCACCTGGCTGGGATCCCCTCTCATCACCTGCTGAGATCCCCTCTCATCACCTGGCTGGGATCCCCTCTCATCACCTGCTGAGATCCCCTCTCATCACCTGGCTGTGACCCCCTCTCATCACCTGGGTGAGATGCCCTCTCATCACCTGGCTGAGATCCCCTCTCATCACCTGGCTGGAATCCCCTCTTATCACCTGGCTGGGATCCCCTCTTATCACCTGCTGGGATCCCCTCTCATCACCTGCCGAGCCTCCTCTCATCACCTGGCTGGGATCCCCTCTCATCACCTGCTGAGATCCCCTCTCATCACCTGGCTGGGATCCCCTCTCATCACCTGCTGAGACCTCCTCTCATCACCTGGCTGGAATCCCCTCTCATCACCTGCTGGGACCCCCTCTCATCACCTGGCTGGGATCCCCTCTCATCACCTGGCTGGGATCCTCTCTCATCACCTGCTGAGATCCCCTCTCATCACCTGGCTGGGATCCCCTCTCATCACCTGGCTGGGATCCCCTCTCATCACCTGGCTGGGATCCCCTCTCATCACCTGGTTGAGATCCCCTCTCACCACCTGGCTTTGACCCCCTCTCATCACCTGGCTTTGACCCCCTCTCATCACCTGGCTGAGATCCCCTCTCATCACCTGGCTGAGATCCCCTCTCATCACCTGGCTGGGATCCCCTCTCATCACCTGGCTGGGATCCCCTCTTATCACCTGGCTGGGATCCCCTCTCATCACCTGCTGAGATCCCCTCTCATCACCTGGCTGGGATCCCCTCTCATCACCTGGCTGGGGTCCCCTCTCATCACCTGGCTGGGATCCCCTCTCATCACCTGGCTGAGATCCCCTCTCATCACCTGGCTGGGACCCCCTCTCATCAATTGGCTGGGATCCCCTCTCATCACCTGGCTGGGACCCCTCTCATCACCTGCTGAGACCGCTCTCTCATCACCTGGCTGGGACTTGCTCTGGCCCGGGCCTCCCCATCTCTCTCAGTATTTAAGGAGCAGTGGACCCCTGGGCCACGGGCTGCTGTGAACGTGAGAGACTTCCCCAGGGGCAGGCTGGAACTACTGTGTATATGTGTGTGTGTGTGTGTGTGGAGTGTGTGTGTGATAGAGTATGAGTGTGAGTGTGATGTGTTACAAGTGTGTGAGTGTGAGTGTGTGTGTGGTAGAGGATGGAGATGGTGGACAGGAGTCAGCACTTAGGGATGACGATTCTGAATGGAAGAGGATGCCAGTTCCGTGCCTGGATGCCGACTCTATCCCTGGAACAGTCTGGAGTCCTGGGAAGCCAAGATTCCATCGCTAGAGGCTCACACCTGTGATCCTAGCCACACAGGAGGCTGAGACCTGAGGATAGTGTTTTGAAGCCAGCCAGGAAAAGAAAGCCTGGGAGATTCTCATTACCAATTAGTCACCAAGAAGCTGGAAGTACAGCTGTGGCGCAACTGGTAGAGTGTCAGCCTTGAGCAAAAAAGCAAAATGATAGTGCTCAGGCCCTGGAACAGAAGGGGATGGGCTCTGTGCAGGCGCCTGGCAAGGAGCTTCACGACTGGTACTTTGTTTCTGCCTCTGCAGCCCAATCTGGGAGAAGTCAGCAGGGACGCTCAGGTGTCCTAGATGTCAAGGGGATCCCTCCTGGCTGAGCCAGGCTCCCTGCTTGGGTCAGAAGACAGCCAGCAGTTCTGGCAGGGGGTCTGGATGCAGATTGGGCCTCTGGTGGCTTCATAGCTCCAGCCCTTGAGTCAGGAGTCCTCTTCCTGGGCCAGGAAGATGGTTCCCCAAATTAAGTAAGGTGATGCATGGCTCTCTCTGGACTGCCGTGTGCCCTCAGGACAGTAGCCCAGGTGAGGGTGGTGAGGCTCTGCTGCTTGGCCACTCACCCAGGACTTCCTTCTCATGGACATCCTTTAGCCTGTTCAGCGACTCCAGGAAGCTCTCCATGGCGCTGCACCTGGGCTGCTCTGCTGGGTGGGTGGGGCTGGCAGAGGCCTCTGCTGCCCCCTGGCTTCAGCCTGTCAAGGAGGAGAGGGGAGAGCTGTAGCTTAGGAGGCTCAGCCAGGGCCCACAGGAGAGCTCCGGGTCTGCACGGTGGCCATGCCCAGGTGGTGTTGGCCAGCTGGGGCAGCGTGTGCAGGGGACAGGGTGTAGCTCAGGGGCAGGTGGCTGGTCGACCTGGGCAGGGGCCAAGTGGGAGGAGAGGGCCAAGGGGGCCTCGGGGGTGAGCTGCCCTGGCCCCCAGAGGTGTCCCTACTCCCAGAAGACTGGAGTCTGATCCCTCATATGTGTACACCACGCCAGGCACACACACACACACACACACACACACACACACACACACACACACACACACACACCATCTGTAAGGCCATGCCCAGCTGATGTGAACACACATACACATGCAGACACCCTGGCCACATCTCAAGGAACCTCTCTACAGATGGGGAAACGGAGGCTTAAAGAAGTCATGTCCCCATCCGAATCAGGAGATGGCGGAGGCTAGACTTGAACTCTGTTCCTGGGGCCGTGTGTGCTGTGTGTGTCCCCTGTGGGGCCTGAGATATTTCCTGACAGCCCAGCTGTGCTGGCTTTGCCTTACCAAGGGGCGTGAGAGGTAAAATGGAGGCTGGGAGCTCTGGCCTAGGCCACTGGCAGCTGGGCAGAGGAGGGTGGGGAAGGAGCTGAACGGCAGCACTTGAAATTCCACCCTAACTGGCCCACAGCTCTGCCCTGGCTCCCACAGCCTGTCTATGTTGGCCGGGCTGACGCCCATGCAGGAGGCTCCAAGGGTGTCCACAGGCCTGGGAGAGGCCTACCTGCGGCCACGCGTGGTGGGCTGGGTTCCCTGTTCTGAGCCCTGTCCCTTACATCCTACCCCCTGGGGCTGCCAGGCCTCCTCTGCAGGCTCCAGGGGACAGCAGGAAACACTCCTGTGTGCCGGCTGGGGCGCTGCGGCAGCCGGACTCACTGTGCCTGGGCAAAGCTATCCAGCCTGTGGCTGACATTCCCAAGGCGATCACGTGACGTTCCCGGGCAAGCAGGTGGCGGACACGCACTGGTCCAGAGCCAGGTGGCCGCCCGTCTCCAGCCACCTCTGGGGTGGCCTCGTCCCTAGCTTCAGCCTCCTGGCGTTTTAGGGTTCCAGGGTAGGAGGCGGAAGGAGATGGGCCCCCTGGGGGTGGGGGAGATCCTTGAGCCTTGGTGCTTGCTGTGGGTCGACTGAGCCTGGTTCAAAAGCGATGGGCCTCCTGCCAGGGCCCAGCAAGCCAGCTCTCCCCAGCAGGCCTGGTCTAGCTTTAGGGCTTGCCAGAGGTGGCCAGGGGCCCTATCAGCGCAGGAACGCTGAGGGTGGGGGCGGGGGAGCTGGACACCGGGGCAGGAGGTGGGTGTCGAGGGGTGGCGCAGGGCAGGGAGGGCGGAGGAGGGCAGAAACCTGAACGCTGTGTATGAGGGTGCTAAGGCAGGCTGAGAGGTACCTCCAGGTCTGGAAGCTCAGGCTGGAAGGTCTCTGATGACCCAGGAAGCAGAAGGAGGAACCAGAAGGCCTCTGGAGTCTGGCAGTGGGGAGAAAGAGGTGGATAACAGATGCCTCCTCCTCAGAGCCTGCCACACTCTGGGCCTTGTTCTCTCCTTCCTTTGTGGAGGGAGACACAGGGCCTGGAAGTGAGGCTTTGCCTGGAGTCACAGCTGGCAGAGCCAGGACTGGCCCACAGTTCACCACATCCCATTGGTGCTGCTGGGAAGCAGTGCCTCTGCGCTTCAGCAAACAATGCACACAGCCAGGAGAGAGCGCCATCTTGAATCAAGGGCTGGTGGCACAGCCTCCTCTCTGTGCCTTACCAGGAAGGACCCATTCTGCAGGTCTACCTGCCTTCCTGGACTCTGGCCTCCGGCTGGGGCCAACCCTACATCCTCACCTACTTCCCACCCTCATCCTTCACAGGCCCCTGGGGTAGCCTCTCAGAGGCTGGGGTCTCTGTTTCAGAGGGAAGGGCACCCCCCAGCTAACTGGGATGCCAGCTTGGATAGCCTTTATCCTCTGTTCAGTCTTGGTAACTTACAGTACTTCTTGAGACTGGTTTATTTTTTCGTTTAAAATCTGGGGAAAATGCTAAGTCCTGGCCTCCTGTCAGGTTGCTTCAAAGCTCCCACAGCTATCACATGACCCAGGCAGGGCAGGTGGCTGGGGCCTGGAAGCAGAGTGGACCCTGCACCTGTGGCTGCCTCCCTCCCCACAGCTGCCAGGTGGCTGGCAGCCCAGCCTGCGGGATCCCTCCTCTTAGGAGAAGCTCAAGTTGCAGAGCCGAAAAGGCCTTTTCCAAGTCCTCCTTTCCCTTCCAGGTCAGAGGGCTGGGGCGGACCCCTGCAGCAATGACAGATTTTTGTGGGTGGCCCTGGGAGGGTCACTGGGGCCATCTGGCCTCCGGGGCAGCCTCTGAGGTTAGACTGAATCCTGTGCTCTGGGGCAGCAGCCAGATCCTGAGCCCTGCCCTGCCCTCGGGTGGGCACAAAATGAGCACCCCAGGAATATCTTCCCAGCCGACTGCCCTGCACCTCTGCTCCTTCCTTGTACTAGTCCCTTTGAGGGACTCTGCTTCTCCTTCTACTCAGGTAGAGGCCATTGGTCAGTCTGCCTGATTGTCCCCCACTCCACATAGCCGTGGTGACGGCCATGCAGGCTGGGACTGGCTCCTGGCACTGGGTCAGGGGTTTTCAGGTGTGGAGGTGCTAAAATCCATCAGAAGTTTTGCCTAAGAGGCTGAGCTCAGCATAACTGCCTGGCCAGCCCCACCTCGGTGGCCCCCATCTTTCTCCTGCTCCAGGACACAGAGCTTGTTAACTGTTTGTGGCCCACCTACTGTGTGCCCAGTTCAGGGCATGGGTGCACTGGAGCCTCGTGGGGCCCCGGAGGAAGTGCTGCCTGTCTGGCTCTCTATGCCCATGTGCAGCTGCACAGGCCGTGTACACAGCTGAACTCAGGCACACGCTTGGAGATTCCATCTGCCTGCACACACTTCTGCCTGCCGGCATGTGTACACATGTGAGCGAGTGCACACGCACGGAGGAATGGAATGAGGCTGCTCTGAGCTCCAGTCAGAGGCCCTGCAAACCGACTCCTCCAGGCCAGCTGGGCCCCCACAGCCTCCAGGGCCTGGGGGTGGGGGCCCAGCAGGCCAGCCGGAGCATTGCCTTTCACATCAACCCAGGGCCCCCAGTCTGGTGCTCAGCTCCCTATCTGCACCCACCAAACCCACCCCACCAGGAGCTGGGCTGGTGGAGGTCTAAGATGGCCTGCGTGCTCACCGGCCCATTCCTGTGTCCTAGAGCCCCTCAGCGGACCGTGGAAACTTCCACAGGCCACCATACCAGGCCAGGCCTTGTGGCTCTGTGGTCAGGCCTCCGCCCAGGAAGCCCACTGAAGGTTCCTCCTTTGCCCATCAGTGGGACCAGGGATTCCAGAACAGGTGGCGATGAGTCTCTCATGCCACACAGCGGGTAGGTTTGGCCAGCCCATCCCCGGCCTCCCGCCTCCCGCCTCCCTTGACAGAGCCAGGATCCGAACACTCCAGTCCCCGAGGTAAGAGGCCCGGGTGACCCCAGCCCACCTTCTCCTTCAGCAGCCCTGCCTGGCGGCTCTGGGTACTCACACAGCCCTCGACCTGCCTGGACCTCCGGGGCCTGGGTCTGAGCGCTCCCCACCCAGGAGAGATAGGACTGAGCAGTGTGAACTTGTAAGGCAACAAGGCAGGATTTTGGCCAAACCCGCTTGACAGGTTTCTGATTCTCCCAGCCAGGAGCGGAAAGGAGGCAGGGACTGCCCCAAGTCGCCCTACAGGTTCGGCCATCTCCTGAAAAGTGGCAGAACGAGCTGGGCCTGAGCCACATAGAGGTGGATTGTTTCCCTGGAATTTGCAGCAGCAGCGGGCTGGCGGCAGGGCGCACCTGGCAGGGCCTGGATGGCAGGGTTGGCCCGGGAGGGGAGCAAGGGTAGGAGCAGAGGCAGGGCGAAGTCTCTGGCCCGAGCAGCCCCTGGGCTGATGTTGGGCAGGTGAAGTTCCCCTACCCAGGCTGGGAGTGTGGCCTAGTGGCAGAGTGTTCGCCTAGCATGCAGGAAGCCCTGGGTTCGACTCCTCAGTACCACATACAGGAAAAAAGCCAGAAGTGGCGCTGTGGCTCAAGTGGCAGGGCACTGGCCTTGAGCAAAAAGTGTCCAAGGACAGTGCCTAGGCCTTGAGTTCGAGCCACAGGACTGGCAAAAAAAAGTTTCCCTACGCACCCCCGTATCTGTGACTTGGGGACAAAATCCCCAAGACTTGTCCTCAGATATCCAGAGAGGCTTCTGGGAGAAATGCTGCCGGGTGGGTACTGCCCGACCCCTTTCTCCCTCGGGGGAGCTGGTTTCTGGTCTCCTTGGGGATGGCAGGGTCTAGCTGGGCCTGAGATCTGCCTACTGACCAAGGTCGCTGGTGGGCCTCTCAGGGGCCTCTGGGCTAGCTGGATATCCCAGTCGGGGAGGCAAGTGGGGTCTGGGGGTGGGGTCCAGGGCCAGGGGACCCAGGGTGCTGGAAGAGCAGATGCTGGGGTCTCCCGGTTCTCTGGATGGAGATGTGGTTGTTGCATTTCTGCAGAGAAGCGCAGAAGGCCATGGCTCCTCAAGCTCTCCTCCCTCTCCTGCTTGTCCCGAGCTCACCCTGGCTGTGTGCAGAAGCAGGGGTGCTCCTGAGTCCCTGAAGCTCCAGAAAGGAGGTGAATGAGGGAGCTCCCCCCGCCCAGCAGCCCACTCCAGGGAGGGTGCAGGGCTCGGAGGAGAGGCAGGTGCACCTGGCCAGGCTGGCTGGCAGTGAAGGCAGCGGCCTTCCTGCTCTCCCCAGGAGGCACTGGCTGGGTGAGAACGGAAGGGATCCTCTACCTAGACGGGGTGCTCAGCCACCCTCCCAGCCCTCAGTCAGAGGGGTGGGCAGCCTTGTGTGGGGACAGGGGGTGTGTGGGTGGGCGTGTCCAGGTGTGCAGTGTGTATGCTTCTTGTTGTGGTCACCCGCAAGTCTGTATGTGATATCGTAACCCCAGGGCTGTGTACACACAGGTGTGTGCACACAGGTGTGTGCATGTGGGTGTGTAAGGGTGGGTTGGGAGGTGATAAGACCATCAGAGTGGAGCCTCAGGAATGGGGTCAGTGCTCTTAGAAAAGAGGCCAAGAGGGCCGGGAGCTTGGCCTAGTGGTAGAGTGCTTGCCTAGCATGCACGAAGACCCAGGTTCAATTCCTCGGTACCACATACATAGAAAAAAAAAAGCTGGAAGTGGTGCTGAGGCTCAAGTGGAAGAGCTCTAGCCTTGAGAAAGTCCAAGGAGAGTGCTCAGGCCCTGAGCTCAAGCCCAGGACTGGAAAAAAAAAAAAGGCCAAGAGCTGCTGAACCTCTGTCAGCTGGGGGTGAGGTGAGATCATCAGAAACAAGGGAAGCAGCCAGGGCCTCCCCTAGACCTTCCAGCCCCCCAACTCTGCTGATTCTCCATCCACACAGTCCCAGGGCGGACTGCAGACAGCCCGAGGGCAAGCGGCTCTGGTGCTGAATGAACATTCCTCATCCCAGGAGAAGTGCTTCCCTGAGAGCTCCTCCCCCAGCCTCCAGGGAGAACGTCCTCCTGGAGAGCTTCTCCCGCTCCTCCTCTATGGAGAACATCCTCCTGGAGAGCTCCTCCTCCTCCTCCTCCTCCTCCTCCTCTATAGAGAACACCCTCCTGGAGAGCTCCTCCTCCTCCTCTATAGAGAACATCCTCCTGGAGAGCTCCTCCTCCTCCTCCTCCTTTATAGAGAACATCCTCCTGGAGAGCTCCTCCTCCTCTTCCTCCTCCTCCTCTATAGAGAACATCCTCCTGGAGAGCTCCTCCTCCTCCTCCTCCTCCTCTATAGAGAACACCCTCCTGGAGAGCTCC
Source organism: Megascapheus bottae (assembly GCF_031878675.1). Lineage (NCBI taxonomy): Eukaryota > Metazoa > Chordata > Mammalia > Rodentia > Geomyidae > Megascapheus > Megascapheus bottae. The sequence continues at coordinate 47,367,259 of NC_143526.1, forward strand.
TCCTCCTCCTCTATAGAGAACATCCTCCTGGAGAGCTCCTCCTCCTCCTCCTCCTTTATAGAGAACATCCTCCTGGAGAGTTCCTCCTCCTCCTCCTCCTCCTCCTCTATAGAGAACATCCTCCTGGAGAGCTCCTCCTCCTCCTCCTCTATGGAGAACACCCTCCTGGAGAGCTCCTCCTCCTCCTCTATAGAGAACATCCTCCTGGAGAGCTCCTCCTCCTCCTCCTCTATGGAGAACATCCTCCTGGAGAGCTCCTCCTCCTCCTCCTCTATAGAGAACATCCTCCTGGAGAGCTCCTCCTCCTCCTCCTACTCTGTAGAGAACATCCTCCTGGAGAGCTCCTCCTCCTCCTCCTCCTCCTCCTCCTCTGTAGAGAACATCCTCCTGGAGAGCTCCTCCTCCTCCTCCTCCTCCTCTATAGAGAACATCCTCCTGGAGAGCTCCTCCTCCTCCTCCTCTATGGAGAACACCCTCCTGGAGAGCTCCTCCTCCTCCTCTATAGAGAACATCCTCCTGGAGAGCTCCTCCTCCTCCTCCTCTATGGAGAACATCCTCCTGGAGAGCTCCTCCTCCTCCTCTATACAGAACATCCTCCTGGAGAGCTCCTCCTCCTCCTCCTCCTCCTCCTCTGTAGAGAACATCCTCCTGGAGAGCTCCTCCTCCTCCTCTTCCTCTATAGAGAACATCCTCCTGGAGAGCTCCTCCTCCTTCTCCTCTATAGAGAACATCCTCCTGGAGAGCTCCTCCTCCTCCTCCTCTATAGAGAACATCCTCCTGGAGAGCTCCTCCTCCTCCTCCTCTATAGAGAACATCCTCCTGGAGAGCTCCTCCTCCTCCTCTATAGAGAACATCCTTCTGGAGAGCTCCTCCTCCTCCTCTATAGAGAACATCCTCCTGGAGAGCTCCTCCTCCTCCTCCTCTATAGAGAACATCCTCCTGGAGAGCTCCTCCTCCTCCTCCTCTATGGAGAACACCCTCCTGGAGAGCTCCTCCTCCTCCTCCTCTATAGAGAACATCCTCCTGGAGAGCTCCTCCTCCTCCTCCTCCTCTATAGAGAACATCCTCCTGGAGAGCTCCTCCTCCTCCTCTATAGAGAACATCCTCCTGGAGAGCTCCTCCTCCTCCTCCTCTATAGAGAACATCCTCCTGGAGAGCTCCTCCTCCTCCTCCTCCTCTATAGAGAACATCCTCCTGGAGAGCTCCTCCTCCTCCTGCTCCTCTATAGAGAACATCCTTCTGGAGAGCTCCTCCTCCTCCTCTATAGAGAACATCCTCCTGGAGAGCTCCTCCTCCTCCTCCTCTATAGAGAACATCCTCCTGGAGAGCTCCTCCTCCTCCTCCTCTATGGAGAACACCCTCCTGGAGAGCTCCTCCTCCTCCTCTATAGAGAACATCCTCCTGGAGAGCTCCTCCTCCTCCTCTATAGAGAACATCCTCCTGGAGAGCTCCTCCTCCTCCTCCTCTATAGAGAACATCCTCCTGGAGAGCTCCTCCTCCTCCTCCTCTATAGAGAACATCCTCCTGGAGAGCTCCTCCTCCTCCTCTATAGAGAACATCCTCCTGGAGAGCTCCTCCTCCTCCTCCTCTATAGAGAACATCCTCCTGGAGAGCTCCTCCTCCTCCTCTATAGAGAACATCCTTCTGGAGAGCTCCTCCTCCTCCTCTATAGAGAACATCCTCCTGGAGAGCTCCTCCTCCTCCTCCTCTATAGAGAACATCCTCCTGGAGAGCTCCTCCTCCTCCTCCTCTATGGAGAACACCCTCCTGGAGAGCTCCTCCTCCTCCTCCTCTATAGAGAACATCCTCCTGGAGAGCTCCTCCTCCTCCTCCTCCTCTATAGAGAACATCCTCCTGGAGAGCTCCTCCTCCTCCTCCTCTATAGAGAACATCCTCCTGGAGAGCTCCTCCTCCTCCTCCTCTATAGAGAACATCCTCCTGGAGAGCTCCTCCTCCTCCTCCTCCTCTATAGAGAACATCCTCCTGGAGAGCTCCTCCTCCTCCTCCTCTATAGAGAACATCCTCCTGGAGAGCTCCTCCTCCTCCTCCTCTATGGAGAACACCCTCCTGGAGAGCTCCTCTTCCTCCTCTATAGAGAACATCCTCCTGGAGAGCTCCTCCTCCTCCTCTATAGAGAACATCCTCCTGGAGAGCTCCTCCTCCTCCTCCTCTATAGAGAACATCCTCCTGGAGAGCTCCTCCTCCTCCTCCTCTATAGAGAACATCCTCCTGGAGAGCTCCTCCTCCTCCTCCTCTATGGAGAACACCCTCCTGGAGAGCTCCTCCTCCTCCTCTATAGAGAACATCCTCCTGGAGAGCTCCTCCTCCTCCTCCTCCTCCTCTATAGAGGAGTGGAGATATGGACTGTCCTCTGTCTCTGGACGGCAGATGTGGACTGTACCCTGTGTGTGTGGATGGGAGATGTGGACTGTCCTCTGTGTGTGTGCACTGGACATGTGGACTGTACCCTGTGTGTGTGGATGGGAGATGTGGACTGTCCTCTGTGTGTGTGGATGGGAGATGTGGACTGTCCTCTGTGTGTGTGGACTGGAGATGTGGACTGTACCCTGTGTGTGTGGATGGGAGATGTGGACTGTCCTCTGTGTGTGTGCACTGGAGATGTGGACTGTCCTCTGTGTGTGTGGACTGGAGATGTGTACTGTTCTCTGTGTGTGTGGACTGGAGATGTGGACTGTCCTCTGTGTGTGTGGACTGGAGATGTGGACTGTCCTCTGTGTCTGTGGCCTGGAGATGTGCACTGTCCTCTGTGTGTGGACTGGAGATGGGGACCGTCCTCTGTGTCTGTGGACTGGAGATGTGGCCTGTTCTCTGTGTGTGGACTGGAGATATAGACTGTCTGTGTGTGGACTGGAGATGTGGACTGTCCCCTGTGCGTGTGGAATGGAGATGTGGACTGTCCTCTGTGTGTGTGGACTGGAGATGTGGACTGTCCTCTGTGTGTGTGGACTGGAGATGTGGACTGTTCTCTGTGTGTGTGGACTGGAAATGTGGACTGTCCTCTGTGTGTGGAGTGGAGATGTGGACTCTCCCCTGTGTGTGTGGACTGGAGATGTGGACTGTCCTCTGTATGTTTGGACTGGAGATGTGGACTGTCCTCTGTGTAGGTGTGTGGAGATGTGGACTGTCCTCTGTGTGTGTGGACTGGAGATGTGGACTGTCCTCTCTGTGTGTGGACTGGAGATGTGGACTGTCCCCTGTGTGTGTGGACTGGAGATGTGGACTGTTCTCTGTGTGTGTGGACTGGAAATGTGGACTGTCCTCTGTGTGTGGAGTGGAGATGTGGACTCTCCCCTGTGTGTGTGGACTGGAGATGTGGACTGTCCTCTGTATGTTTGGACTGGAGATGTGTACTGTTCTCTGTGTGTGTGGACTGGAGATGTGGACTGTCCTCTGTGTGTGTGGACTGGAGATGTGGACTGTCCTCTCTGTGTGTGGACTGGAGATGTGGACTGTCCTCTGTGTGTGTCTGGACTGGAGATGTGGACTGTCCTGTCTGTGTGGACGGGAGATGTGGACTGTCCCCTGTGTGTGTGGACTGGAGATGTGGACTGTCCGCTATGTGCGTGGACTGGAGATGTGGACTGTCCTCTGTGTGTGTGGACTGGAGATGTGGACTGTCCTCCGTATGTTTGGACTGGAGATGTGGACTGTCCCCTGTGTGTGTGGACTGGAGATGTGGACTGTCCACTATGTGTGTGGACTGGAGATGTGGACTGTCCCCTGTGTGTGTGGACTGGGGATGTAGACTGTCCTCTGTGTGTGTGGAATGGAGATGTGGATTCTCCTCTGTGTGTGTGGACTGGAGATGTGACTGTTCTCTGTGTGTGTGGACTGGAGATGTGGACTGTCCTCTGTGTGTGTGCACTGGAGATGTAGACTGTCCTCTGTGTGTGTGGAGTGGAGATGTGGACTGTCCTGTGTGTGTGGACTGGAGCTGTGGACTGTCCTCTGTGTGTGGACTGGAGATGTGGACTGTCCTCAGTGTTTGTGGACTGGAGATGTGTCCTCTCCTCTGTGTGTGTGGACTGGAGATGTGGACTGTCCTCTGTGTGTGTGGACTGGAAATGTGGACTGTCCTCTGTGTGTGGACTTGAGATGTGGACTGTCCCCTGTGTTTGTGGACTGGAGTTGTGGACTGTCCCCTGTGTGTGGACTGGAGAAGTGGACTGTCCCCTGTGTGTGTGGACTGGAGATGTGGCCTCTCCTCTGTGTGTGTGGACTGGAGATGTGCACTGTCCTCTGTGTGTGTGGCTTGGAGATGTGGACTGTCTGCTGTGTCTGTGGACTGGAGATGTGGACTGTCCTCTGTGTGTGTGGACTGGAGATGTGGACTGTCCTCTGTGTGTGGACTGGAGATGTGGACTGTCCTCTGTGTGTGTGGACTGGAGATGTGTACTGTCCCCTGTGTGTGGACTGGAGATGTGGACGGTCCCCTGGGTGTGTGGACTGGAGATGTGGCAGTCCTCTGTGTGTGTGGACTGGAGATGTGGACTGTCCTCTGTGTGTGTGGACTGGAGATGTGGATTATCCTCTGTGTGTGGACTGGAGATGTGGACTCTCGTTTGTGTATTGACTGGAGATGTGGACTGGCCCCCGTGTGTGTGGACTGGAGATGTGGACTGTCCCCTGTGTGTGGAATGGATATGTGGACCGTCCCCAGTATGTGTGGACTGGAGATGTGGACTGTCCTGTCTGTGTGGACTGGAGACGTGGACTGTCCCCTGTGTGTGTGGACTGGAGATGTGGACTGTCCTCTCTGTCTTTGGACTGGAGGTGTGAACTGTCATCTGTGTATGCACTGGAGATGTGGACTGTCCCTGTGTGTGTGGACAGGAGATGTGAACTGTCCTCAGTGTATGGACTGGAGATGTGGACTGTCCTCTGTGTGTGTGGACTGGAGATGTGAACTGTCCTCTGTGTGTGTGGACTGGAGATTTGGACTGTCCTTTATGGGTGTGGACTGGAGATGTGGACTGTCCTTTGTGTATGTGGACTGGAGATGTGGAATGTCCCCTGTGTTTGTGGACTGAAGATGTGGACTGTCCCCTGTGTGTGTGGACTGGAGATGTGGACTGTCCCCTCTGTGTGCGGACTGGAGATGTGGACTGTTCCCCTGTGTCTGTGGACTGGAGGTGTGGACTGTCGTCTGTGGATAGAGTGGAGATGTGGACTATCCCTGTGTGTGTGGACTGGGGATGTAGACTGTCCTCTGTGTGTGTGGAATGGAGATGTGGATTCTCCTCTGTGTGTGTGGACTGGAGATGTGACTGTTCTATGTGTGTGTGGACTGGACATGTGGACTGTCCTCTGTGTGTGTGGACTGGAGATGTAGACTGTCCTCTGTGTGTGTGGAGTGGAGATGTGGACTGTCCTGTGTCTGTGGACGGGAGCTGTGGACTGTCCTCTGTGTCTGGACTGGAGATGTGGACTGTCCTCTGTGTGTGTGGACTGGAGATGTGGACTGTCCCCTGTGTGTGTGGACTGGAGATGTGGACTGTCCTCTGTGTGTGTGGACTGGAGATGTGGACTGTCCTCTGTGTGTGTGAGGACTGGAGATGTGGACTGTCCTCTGTGTGTGGACTGGAGATGTGGACTGTCCCTGTGTGTGAGGACTGGAGATGTGGACTGTCCTCTGTGTGTGTGGACTGGTGATGTGGACTGTCCTCTGTGTGTGGACTGGAGATGTGGACTGTCCTCTGTGTGTGTGGACTGGAGATGTGGACTGTCCCCTGTGTGTGTGGACTGGAGATGTGGACTGTCCCCTGTGTGTGTGGACTGGAGTTGTGGACTGTCCCCTGTGTGTGGACTGGAGATGTAGACTATCGTTTGTGTATGGCCTGGAGATGTGGACTGTCCCCTGTGTGTGTGGCTCGGAGATGTGGACTGTCTGCTGTGTGTGTGCACTGGAGATGTGGACTGTCCTCAGTGTGTGTGAACTGGAGATGTGGACTGTCCTCTGTGTGTGTGGACTGGGGATGTGGACTATCCTCTGTGTGTGGACTGGAGATGTAGACTATCGTTTGTGTATGGACTGGAGATGTGGACTGTCCCCTGTGTGTGTGGACTGGAGATGTGGACTGTCCCCTGTGTGTGGACTGGAGATGTGGCTGTCCCCTGGGTGTGTGGACTGGAGATGTGGACTGTCCTCTGGGTGTGGACTGGAGATGTGGACTGTCCTCTGTGTAGGTGTGTGGAGATGTGGACAGTCCTCTCTGTGTGTGGAGTGGAGATGTGGACTGTCCTCTGTGTGTGTGGACTGGAGATGTGGACAATCCTCTGTGTGTGGACTGGAGATGTGGACTCTCCCCTGTGTGTGTGGACTGGAGATGTGGACTGTCGCCTGTGTGTGTGGACTGGAGATGTGGACTGTCCCCTGTGTGTGGAATGGAGATGTGGACTGTCCCCAGTATGTGTGGACTGGAGATGTGGACTGTCCCTGTGTGTGTGGACTGGAGATGTGGACTCTCCTCTCTTTGTGGTCTGGAGATGTGGACTGTCCTCTATGTGTGGACTGGAGATGTGGACTGTCCTCTGTGTGTGTGGAATGGAGATCTGGACTGTCCCCTGTGTGTGTGGACTGGAGATGTGGACTGTCCTCTGTGTCTTTGGACTGGAGGTGTGAACTGTCATCTGTGTATGGACTGGAGATGTGGACTGTCCCTGTGTGTGTGGACAGGAGATGTGAACTGTCCTCAGTGTATGGACTGGAGATGTGGACTGTCCTCTGTCTGTGTGGACTGGAGATGTGGACTGTCCTCAGTGTTTGTGGACTGGAGTTGTGGACTGTCCTCTGTGTGTGTGTACTGGAGATGTGGACTGTCCTCTGTGTGTGGACTGGAGATGTGGACGGTCCTCTGTGTGTGTGGACTGGAGACGTGGACTGTCCTCTTTGTGTGGACTAAAGATGTGGACGGTCCTCTGTGTGTGGACTGGAGATGTGGACTGTCCACTGTGTGTGGACTGGAGATGTGGATTGTCCCCTGTGTGTGGACTGGAGCTGTGGACTGTCCTCTGTGTGTGGACTGGAGATGTGGACTGTCCTTTGTGTGTGGACTGGAGATGTGGACAGTCCTCAGTGTTTGTGGACTGGAGATGTGGACTGTTCTCTGTGTGTGGACTGGAGATGTGGACTGTCCCTGTGTGTGTGTACTGGAGATGTGAACTGTCCTCTGTGTATGGACTGGAGATGTGGACTCTCCTCTGTGTGTGTGGACTGGAGATGTGACTCTCCTCTGTGTGTGTGGACTGGACATGTGGACTGTCCTCTGTGTGTGGACTGGAGATGTGGACTGTCCTCAGTGTTTGTGGAGTGGAGATGTGGACTGTCCTCTGTGTGGGTGTACTGGAGATGTGGAATATCCTCTGTGTGTGTGGACTGGAGATGTGGACTGTCCTCTGTGTGTGTGGACTGGAGATGTGGACTGTCCTCGGTGTGTGTGGAGTTGAGATGTGGACTGTCCTCTGTGTGTGGACTGCAGCTGTGGACTGTCCTCTGTGTGTATGGACTGGAGATGTGGACTGTCCTCTGTGTGTGTGTACTGGAGATGTGGAATGTCCTCTGTGTGTGGACTGGAGATGTGGACTGTCCTCTGTGTGTGTGGACTGGAGATGTGGACTGTCCTCGGTGTGTGTGGATTTGAGATGTGGACTGTCCTCTGTGTGTGGACTGGAGATGTGGACTGTCCTCAGTGTTTGTGGACTGGAGATGTGGACTGTCCTCTGTGTGTGTGGACTGGAGATGTGGACTGTCCTCTGCGTGTGGACTGGACATGTGGACTGTCCTCTAGTTGTGGACTGGAGATGTGGACTGTCGTCTGTGTATGGACTGGAGATGTGGACTGTCCCTGTGTGTGTGGACTGGAGATGTGGACTGTCCCTGTGTGTGTGGACTGGAGATGTGGACTGTCCTCTGTGTCTGTGGACTGGAGATGTGGACTGTCCTCTGCGTGTGGACTGGACATGTGGACTGTCCTCTAGGTGTGGACTGGAGATGTGGACTGTCGTCTGTGTATGGACTGGAGATGTGGACTGTCCCTGTGTGTGTGGACTGGAGATGTGGACTGTCCCTGTGTGTGTGGACTGGAGATGTGGACTGTCCTCTGTGTCTGTGGACTGGAGATGTGGACTGTCCTCTGTGTGTGTGGACTGGAGATGTGGACTGTCCTCTATGTGTGTGGACTGGAAATGTGGACTGTCCTCTGTGTGTGTAGTGGAGATGTGGACTGTCCCCTGTGTGTGTGGACTAGAGTTGTGGACTGTCCCGTGTTTGTGGACTGGAGATGTGGACTGTCCTCTGTGTGTGTGGACTGGAGATGTGGACTGTCCTCTGTGTGTGGACTGGAGATGTGGACTGTCCTCTGTGTGTGTGGACTGGAGATGTGGACTGTCCTCTGTGTGTGTGTACTGGAGATGTGGAATGTCCTCTGTGTGTGGACTGGAGATGTGGACTGTCCTCTGTGTGTGTGGACTGGAGATGTGGACTGTCCTCGGTGTGTGTGGATTTGAGATGTGGACTGTCCTCTGTGTGTGGACTGGAGATGTGGACTGTCCTCAGTGTTTGTGGACTGGAGATGTGGACTGTCCTCTGCGTGTGGACTGGACATGTGGACTGTCCTCTAGGTGTGGACTGGAGATGTGGACTGTCGTCTGTGTATGGACTGGAGATATGGACTGTCCCTGTGTGTGTGGACTGGAGATGTGGACTGTCCCTGTGTGTGTGGACTGGAGATGTGGACTGTCCTCTGTGTCTGTGGACTGGAGATGTGGACTGTCCTCTGTGTGTGTGGACTGGAGATGTGGACTGTCCTCTATGTGTGTGGACTGGAAATGTGGACTGTCCTCTGTGTGTGTAGTGGAGATGTGGACTGTCCCCTGTGTGTGTGGACTGGTGATGTGGACTGTCCCGTGTGTGTGGACTGGAGATGTGGACTGTCCTCTGTGTGTGTGGACTGGAGATGTGGACTGTCCTCTGTGTGCGGACTGGAGATGTGGACTGTCCTCTGTGTGTGTGGACTGGAGATGTGGCCTGTTCTCTGTGTGTGTGGACTGGAGATGTGGACTGTTTGTGTGTGGACTGGAGATGTGGACTGTCCCCTGTGTGTGTGGACTGGAGATGTGGACTGTCCTCTGTGTGTGGAGATGTGGACTGTCCCCTGTGTGTGTGGACTGGAGATGTGGACTGTCCTCTGTGTGTGAGGACTGGAGATGTGGACTGTCCTCTGTGTGTGGACTGGAGATGTGGACTGTCCTCTGTGTGTGTGGACTGGAGATGTGGCCTGTTCTCTGTGTCTGTAGACTGGAGATGTGGACTGTCTGTGTGTGGACTGGAGATGTGGCCTGTCCTCTGTGTGTGTGGACTGGAGATGTGGCCTGTTCTCTGTGTGTGTAGACCGGAGATGTGGACTGTCTGTGTGTGGACTGGAGATGTGGACTGTCCCCTGTGTGTGTGGACTGGAGATGTGGACTGTCCTCTGTGTGTGTGGACTGGAGATGTGGACTCTCCTCTTTGTGTGGACTAAAGATGTGGACTGTCCTCTGTGTGTGGACTGGAGATGTGTACTGTCCCCTGTGTGTGGATTGGAGATGTGGACTGTCCCCTGTGTGTGTGGACTGTCTGCTGTTTGTGTGGACTGGAGATGTGGACTGTCCTCTGTATGTTTGGACTGGAGATGTGGACTGTCCTCTGTGTGTGGACTGGAGATGTGGACTGTCCTCTGTGTGTGGAGACTGGACATGTGGACTGTCCTCTGTGTGTGGACTAGAGATGTGAACTGTCCTCTGTGTGTGTGGACTGGAGATCTGGACTGTCCTCTATGTGTGTGGACTGGAGATGTGGACTGTCCTCTGTGTGTGGACTGGAGATGTGGACTGTCCTATGTGTGTGTGTGGACTGGAGATATGTATTGTCCTCTGTGTGTGTGGACTGGAGATGTGGACTGTCCTCTGTGTGGGTGGACTGGAGATGTGGACTGTCCTCTGTGTGGACTGGAGATGTGGACTGTCCTCTGTGTGTGTGGACTGGAGATGTGAACTGTCCTCTGTGTGTGTGGACTGGAGATTTGGTTGTCCTTTATGGGTGTGGACTGGAGCTGTGGATTGTCCTTTGTGTATGTGGACTGGAGATGTGGACTGTCCCCTGTGTTTGTGGACTGAAGATGTGGACTGTCCCCTGTGTGTGTGGAATGGAGATGTGGACTGTCCCCTCTGTGTGCGGACTGTAGATGTGGACTGTCGTCTGTGTATGGACTGGAGATGTGGACTGTCCGTGTGTGTGTGGACTGGGGATGTAGACTGTCCTCTGTGTGTGTGGAATGGAGATGTGGATTCTCCTCTGTGTGTGTGGACTGGAGATGTGACTGTTCTCTGTTTGTGTGGACTGGAGATGTGGACTGTCCTCTGTGTGTGTGGACTGGAGATGTAGACTGTCCTCTGTGTGTGTGGAGTGAAGATGTGGACTCTCCTGTGTGTGTGGACTGGAACTGTGGACTGTCCTCTGTGTGTGGACTGGAGATGTGGACTGTCCTCTGTGTGTGGACTGGAGATGTGGACTGTCGTCTGTGTATGGACTGGAGATGTGGACTGTCCCTGTGTGTAAGGACTGAAGATGTGACTGTCCCCTGTGTGTGTGGACTGGAGATGTGGACTGTCCTCTGTGTGTGGACTGGAGATGTGGACTGTCCTCTGTGTGTGTGGTCTGGAGATGTGGACTGTCCCCTGTGTGTGTGGACTGGAGATGTGGACTGTCCTCTGTGTGTGGACTGGAGATGTGGACTGTCCTCTGTGTGTGGACTGGAGATGTGGACTGTCCCCTGTGTGTGTGGACTGGAGATGTGGACTGTCCTCTGTGTGTGGACTGGAGATGTGGACTGTCCCCTGTGTGTGGACTGGATATAGACTGTCCCCTGTGTGTGTGGACTGGAGATGTGGTCTGTCCTCTTTGTGTGTGGACTGGAGATGTGCACTGTCCTCTGTGTGTGTGGCTTGGAGATGTGGACTGTCTGTTGTGTGTGTGCACTGGAGATGTGGACTGTCCTTTGTGTGTGTGAACTGGAGATGTGGACTGTCCTCTGTGTGTGTGGACTGGAGATGTGGACTATCCTCTGTGTGTGGACTGGAGATGTGGACTATCATTTGTGTATGGACTGGAGATGTGGACTGTCCCCTGTGTGTGTGGACTGGAGATGTGGACTGTCCCCTGTGTGTGGATTGGAGATGTGGACTGTCCCCAGTATGTGTGGACTGGAGATGTGGACTGTCTCTGTGTGTAAGGACTGGAGATGTGGACTGGCCCCTGTGTGTGTAGACTGGAGATGTGGACTGTCTTCTGTGTGTGGACTGGAGATGTGGACTGTCCTCTGTGTGTGTGGACTGGAAATGTGGACTGTCCTCTGTGTGTGGACTTGAGATATGGATTGTCCCCTGTGTTTGTGGACTGGAGTTGTGGACTGTCCCCTGTGTGTGGACTGGAGATGTAGACTGTCCCCTGTGTGTGTGGACTGGAGATGTGGACTGTCCTCTGTGTGTGTGGACTGGAGATGTGGACTATCCTCTGTGTGTGGACTGGAGATGTGGACTCTCGTTTGTGTATGGACTGGAGATGTGGACTGTCCCCTGTGTGTGTGGACTGGAGATGTGGACTGTCCCCTGTGTGTGGATTGGAGATGTGGACTGTCCCCAGTATGTGTGGACTGGAGATGGGGACTGTCCCTGTGTGTGTGGACTGGAGATGTGCACTGTCCTCTGGGTGTGGACTGGATATGTGGACTGTCCTCTGTGTAGGTGTGTGGAGATGTGGACAGTCCTCTGTGTGTGTGGACTGGAGATATGGACTGTCCTATGTGTGTGTGGACTGGAGATGTGGACTGTCCTCTGTGTGTGTGGACTGGAGATGTGGACTGTCCTCTGTGTGTGTGGACTGGAGATGTGGACTGTCCTGTGTGTGGCTGGACTGGAGATGTGGACTCTCCTATGTGTGTGTGTGGACTGGAGATGTGGACTGTCCTCTGTGTGTGTGGACTGGAGATGTGGACTGTCCTGTTTGTGGGTGGACTGGAGATGTGAACTGTCCTCTGTGTGGACTGGAGATGTGGACTGTCCACTGTGTGTGTGGACTGGAGATGTGAACTGTCCTGTGTGTGTGTGGACTGGAGATTTGGACTGTCCTTTATGGGTGTGGACTGGAGATATGGACTGTCCTTTTTGTATGTGGACTGGAGATGTGGACTGTCCCCTGTGTTTGTGGACTGAAGATGTGGACTGTCATCTGTGTATGGAGTAGAGATGTGGACTGTCCTCTGTGTGTGTGGACTGGAGATGTGGACTGTCCTCTGTGTGTGGACTGGAGATGTGGACTTTCCTCTGTGTGTGTGAACTGGAGATGTGGACTGTCCCCTGTGTGTGTGGACTAGAGATGTGGACTGTCCTCTGTGTGTGTGGACTGGAAATGTGGACTCTCCTCGGTGTGTGGACTTGAGATGTGGACTGTCCCCTGTGTTTGTGGACTGGAGCTGTGGACTGTCCCCTGTGTTTGGACTGGAGATGTGGACTGTCCCCTGTGTGTGTGGACTGGAGGTGTGGACTGTCCTCTGTGTGTGTGGACTGGAGATGTGCACTGTCCTCTGTGTGTGTGGCTTGGAGATGTGGACTTTCTGCTGTGTGTGTGCACTGGAGATGTGGACTGTCCTTTGTGTGTGTGAACTGGAGATGTGGACTGTCCTCTGTGTGTGTGGACTCTAGATGTGGACTATCGTTTGTGTATGGACTGGAGATGTGGACTGTCCCCTGTGTGTGTGGACTGGAGATGTGGACTCTCCCCTGTGTGTGGACTGGAGATGTGGACTGTCCCCAGTATTTGTGGACTGGAGATGTGGACTGTCCCTGTGTGTGTGGACTGTAGATGTGGACTGTCCCCTGTGTGTGTGGACTGGAGATGTGGACTGTCTTCTGTGTGTGGACAGGAGATGTGGACTGTCCTCTGTGTAGGTGTGTGGAGACGTGGACAGTCCTCTGTGTGTGTGGACTGGAGATATGGACTGTCCTCTGTGTGTGTGGACTGGAGATGTGGACTATCCTCTGTGTCGGTGTGTGGAGATGTGGATAGTCCTCTGTGTGTGTGGACTGGAGATGTGGACTGTCCTCTGTGTGTGTGGACTGGAGATGTGGACTATCCTCTGTGTGTGGACTGGAGATGTGGACTGTCATTTGTGTATGGACTGGAGATGTGGACTGTCCCCTATGTGTGTGGACTGGAGATGTGTACTGTCCCCAGTATGTGTGGACTGGAGATGTGGACTGTCCCTGTGTGTGTGGACTGGAGATGTGGACTGTCCTGTCTGTGTGGACTGGAGATGTGGACTGTCGTCTATGTGTGGACTGGAGATGTGGACTGTCCTCAGTGTTTGTGGACTGGAGATGTGGACTGTCCTCTGTGTGTGTGGATTGGAGATGTGGACTGTCCTCTGTGTGTGTGGACTGGAGATGTGGAGTGTCTTCTGTGTGTGTGGACTGGAGATGTGGACTGTCCTCTGTGTGTGTACTGGAGATGTGGACTGTCCTCTGTGTGTGTGCACTTGAGATGTGTACTGTCCCCTGCGTGTGTTGACTGGAGATGTGGACTGTCCTGTGTGTGTAGACTGGAAATATGGACTGTCCTCTTTGTGTGGACTTGAGATGTGGACTGTCCCCTGTGTTTGTGGACTGGAGTTGTGGACTGTCCCCTGTGTGTGGACTGGAGATGTGGACTGTCTCCTGTGTGTGTGGACTGGAGATGTGGACTGTCCTCTGTGTGTGTGGACTGGAGATGTGGACTGTCCTCTGTGCGTGTGGCCTGGAGATGTGGACTGTCCCCTGTGTGTACACTGGAGATATGGACAGTCCTCTGTGTGTGTGGACTGGAGATGTGAACTGTCCTCTCTGTGCGTGGACTGGAGATGAGGACTGTCCTCTATGTGTGTGTGGACTGGAGATGTGGACTGCCCTGTCTGTGTTGACGGGAAATGTGGACTGTCCTCTGTGTGTGGTCTGGAGGTGTGGACTGTCCTCTGTGTGTGTGGACTGGAGATGTGGACTGTCCTGTGTGTATGTGGACTGGAGATGTGGACTGTCCTCTGTGTCTGTGGACTGGAGATGTGGACTTGCCCCTGTGTGTGGACTGGAGATGTGGTCTGTCCTTTGTGTGTGGAATGGAGATGTGGACTGGCCCCTGTGTGATGACTGGAGATGTGGACTAGCCCCTGTGTGTGTGCACTGGAAATGTGGACTTTCCTTTGTGTATGGAATGGAGATGTGGACTGTCCTTTGTGTGTGGAATGGAGATGTGAACTGTCCTTTGTGTGTGGAATGGAGATGTGGACTGGCCCCTGTGTGTGTGGACTGGTGATGTGGACTGTCCTCTGTGTGTGTGGACTGGAGATGTGGACTGTCCTCTGTGTCTGTGGACTGGAGATTTGGACTGGCCCCTGTGTGTGTGGACTGGAGACGTGGACTGTCCTCTGTGTCTGTGGACTGGAGATGTGGACTGGCCCCTGTGTGTGGACTGGAGATGTGGACTGTCCTCTGTGTGTGTGGACTGGAGATGTGGACTCTCACCTGTGTGTGGACTGGAGATGTGGACTGGCCCCTGTGTGTGTGCACTGGAAATGTGGACTGTCCTTTGTGTGTGGACTGGAGATGTGGACTGGCCCCTGTGTGTGTGGACTGCAGCTCTGGAGTGTCCTCCATGCTCTGGTGACTTGCTTTGTGCCTCAGTTTTGTTAACTGGTTGCTGGCTGTACTCAGGGGAGATTGGGCCTGGCATGTAGTGTTAAAGCCCCAGGGTGGTTTGCTGTCTGCTGACCCAGCAGAGCTGTGCAGCCTTGGCCCCCACTTACACTGTGGCCATGATGCATAGGCATCTAGAAGGTCATAGGTGACTGGAGCTTGGGGTTTGGGCAGGTCCACGCCATTGTCCAGTCCCTGCAGCCCCTGCAGGGTCCCCAAGGCAGACATATCCTTCTAGCAGAACACCAGGCAAATACCATCCCGTCAGGGTGGGAGTGTGTCCTAGTCGTAGAGTGCTTGCCTAGCATGCACAAAGACCCAGGTTCAATTCCTCAGTACCACATGCATAGAAAAAAGCCAGTAATGGTGCTATGGCTCAAGTGGTAGTGTGTTAGCTTTGAGGAAAGCCCAAGGACGGTGCTCAGGCCCCAAGTTCAAGCCCCAGGACTGGAACAAATACCATCTCATAGCCTGGCCACTGTGTCCAGAACCATGGGCAAAGGTGCCGGGGCCAACCGGCAGCAAACCAGGGTTCGCAGATTGGGGTTCCTGAAATAGGGGACAAGGACTAGGAAGAAAAAGAAGAGAGACAGACACACTAGGTCCGGGATGTCCGCAGTCCAGGCAAAGACTGACTAGACTGCCGTGTTTATTTTCCCCTCCCCCTTCTTCCCTCCTCTTCTCCCAGGCAACCTCCAGGTGTTACATTCATATGGTAATTCTCAGGTCATTTACATAGAATAGGGCCAGAAAGCAATAAGACAATATAGCCATCGTCTGATGCAAGTCAAGGTACAGTTTGATTCCACTCTGGCTCCCAACATGTCCCCCGTTTTTTATTTTAAAAGAAACACAAGTGCAATTTTTACTCTTTTCTATACCCCTAATTTATCCTGTCACATTTTCCAAAAATGACTTTGGTCCCTTGGTCCAACGGGGATTTGATGGGCGGAGATTCAACTTCCGTGACTTCTTCAAGCTGACTCAGGGGCGCCGTCTCCACGCTTGACCAGGGACCTTAAGAAGCCTAGCCTGTTTTATCAAGGGGTTGCAAGGATTAGACACCAGGAACAACAATCTACTCCAAACTAGAAATCATACTTGACATTCAACAACTGCACAAACCATCCTTGGCCACAACAGCGCAGCCTACCTAGCACCCGTTTGCAAAGGCTTTTTCTTGATTGTCTGGGGAACTAAATTTCTGCAACCTTAACAATGCTTCAGTTGTCAGATCTAAACAGATTAATAGAGACACAAGCTTCAGATCCACAAACTTTTCCTGAATTTGTGGCTGGTGTCAAAAATAAAAAAAATTCGCTCAATTAGGACTTTAGACTACCCACTATCACAGAAGATTGACAAGTTCCTGCCCAGTTATGAAAGGCACGGGCATTAGTAAGGCATGCTTACAAACTATTCTATGACCTCCCGGCTCTGATTAATTTGAATGGCCAAGCACAAGTGACTCTAAGATCTGACACCAACTCTGCCATCCAAGCAGAGGCTTTCCTGTCCCGGTAGTGTCTCTCCACACAGGGATAAACATCCCATTGGCAATTCACTTTGTTGGTTGCTGGATTTGAACTCAGGGTCTGGGCGCTGTCTCTCAGCTCTCCAGCTCAAGGCTAGCGCCCTGCCACTGTGAGTCCCGAGCTTGGTGCTTGAGTGCTTCCCCCCAGCTTTTCAGCTCAGAGCTATCACTCTGCCACTTCGAGCTCCAAAGCAACTCTGTCCCAGCATCCTGCTGGCAGATTAGACACCACAGTCTCACAGGGACTTTGCTTTGCCCGGGCAGGCTCAAAACTGTGGCTTTCAGATCAATGAGTCTACAAAAGGCCACTTTACTCCAATTAGAAGCAACAAGGTGGTCAATACAGAAATAGTCTCTAAGCATGATCTTACCTGGAACTTGGTGAGGGCCAAACTTACATCTGAATGAGGATCTGCTGTCCTTCTCCATGGGCCTTCTGGAGATTGCTATAAAGTAACTTACAAGAGTAAGCTGAAATAGCAATTAAGCAATTACTTTGGTAGTCCTGATTTTCCTTTTTTCTCTTTCTTTAAACATTTAAGACAATTTCACTTTCAAATATTGTTTAGAAACCCATTTCCAATGTTCTTAAAACTTTTGCTGATACTGGCTTAAACAATCAACACCTTAGCCTTTATTTGCAATTGAAAAACCTTTAAGGGCACAAAGAACTCCTTCTGCCTTCAGGCCCCCTAGGGCTCAAGTCACTCCTCTTGCCTTTTAGAAAAGGGCTTTTTTTTTTTTTTTTTTTTTTTTTTTTTTTTTTTTTGCAGTTTAGATTACTGTCTTAAACTCCAACAACAATTTAAACTCAAATAACAGTTTTTCCCTAATGCAAGAACTATAGACATCAGTGCACCAAAAGTCTAGGTCTGGACTTAGTTTCCTCTTTTTTTTTTTTTTTTTTTTTTTTTTTTTTTTTCACCCAATAGCATGGAGATAAACCTTTAAACATTCCTTTAAAATACTAATCACATTATCCACATTTTACCATCAGATTTGCAAGAAAAGACAGACAGGCAAAATTTCTGACGTTAATGAACAATTTCACATTTAAATCTCTAATACATGTTTCCAAACTTTAACTTAAAGTAATAAATTCCAAATTCCCTAACATCTCTGTGCTAAACAGGATACAATGTTTACAATGTAAACAGTTGTATGCCTTGCAATAAAATGCAGATTTCAGGATCTAGAAAAATATTTACCAGTTTTTTTTTAAGACAATGCAATAATCCTTTGAGACATAGGAAACATTCAAACCTACTAATTTTCTTGAAGTTTAGACTTAGATTTACCCAATTGCTTTTGTGTTTCAAATGAGCTCAACCATTGTTTTATACAGCATGCTGACAATTTAACCTTGAACATGTTCACTCACACCCATTCGTACACACATTCATACTCAAAGATCTTAAAGCGCGCAAAATTAATATCGGCCGTTCATTTTCCGGAAATTTTAGTACCATGAGGGTTTTTTTTTTGTTGTTGTTTTTTGTTGTTTTTGTTGTTGTTGTTTTTGCAAAGCTTATTCTTGGAGGTGACAACCAGGTTTTTTGTTGTTGTTGTTGTTGTTTTTGTTTTTAAACAAAGCTTTCTAACAAGGCAACTTAGCTGAAATTTATTCTTCCAGAGTTTGTTTCTGATATCAGACATATTACTTTTTGCAGATGAAAGTTGGGTGGGAGTCTTAAACCTAGGAGAACTAAGACAAGTCTGTGTCCTGTCACCAAGTGTCTCTAGACTGTCACTTCAGCAGGTTGTAGGAAAAAGGAAACTGAACGAAGCCTGCAGCTGCTTTGTCTGGCCTCTGCTCACCTCAGCTGCAGCGGATTGGGAGGGGCCATACCAGGCCCAGAAATGTTCAAATAAATAACAAGGATGTGTGCTTGAGTACGCACAGAAAAACCATAAGGATCCATACTTAGAAATGGTACCAATTTTAAAGACAAAACTGGACAAGGAAAAATATGTAACACGAACAAGACAAACGGAGACTTTTAAATAATCAGACATTGACATATAACAAGAAAATTGGACTCAATCAGATACACTTAACACAAAAAACATGAGCTCAAATGAATGTTTTCACCAAACAGTTATTTTTAGATTTAGACATGTCTTGCTGGTGGGACTCTCAGGTATGCCTTGATATTGACAAGAAACTCAGAAGGGGAAGGGGGGTCAAGGCGTCCCTTGACCACCCAGGCCTCTATTTTAGGCCCACAGTGCACCCCCTTTTTTTTTTTTTTTTTTTTTTTTTTTTTTTTTTTAAATAAAATAGAATAAAAAAAATAAAACAAAACACAGACATACAGGGGGTCGGCCGACTTCTACTTACCTCTGGAGGCCTTTGCTTTTCACCTGGGCATCTTTTATAAAAAAGGTTATTAAGAAGAGGGATGGTAAAGACAAAATAATGTCACATATTAAATTGTGTAGAGTCAATGAATATGTTAAAAGGTCCCTACATAATAGTAAAAGGAGGAGAAACACAGCTCATATGAATGTGTGGAACAAGTGGATCAGTAGCAGTCCCAATAGACATGCACAAATAACTCAGGTCCTTTCCACGTCGCAGGATGCACCACTGGAGGGTTGGGGGTGTAGGCCCAGTGAGTCGCTGCTTGGATGGCCACTGTCACTCTCCACGATCCGAACGCAGCGTTCAGGCAGCCAGCGGGCGTCATTTTCTCCTTGTGAAAAAACACATACATGCCCTCGACCCCAGGTTAGAACAGGATCGGGTCCATGCCAAGCACCAGTTAGGGGATCCTTCCACTTTACTAAGGCAAAAGCACGCTGCTCTCTTTTTTCCCAGAATCGCTGAGCAGCAGATAAATTATTTGAATCCAAATTCAAAAAATTTAAAACAAATAAAGCATGATTAAGTATATTCACAGGGGTAGCGGGATACGACTCCCCTTTCTGTATTTTAGCAATTTGATGTTTTAATAATCCATTAGCTCTCTCCACGATGCCTTGGCCTTGAGGATTGTAAGGAATGCCTGTAATATGAGTGATATTATAGGAACGGCAGAAGGATTGAAATGCTCGGCTTGCATAGCCAGGGCCATTATCTGTTTTTATTTGCGAGGGAATCCCCATCACAGCAAAGCATCGAATGCAGTGAGAGATACAATGTTTAGTGGCTTCCCCAGCAAGGGGGGTGGCCAAGATAAAATTAGAATAAGTATCTACAGTAACATGAACATATTTTAATCGGCCAAATGATGGAACATGCGTGACATCCATCTGCCAAATGTGATTAGAAAGCAGTCCTCGTGGATTTATACCTAAATGGGGGGCTGGTGAAAAAGGGACACAGTTGGGGCAAGTCTTGACTATTTGCCTCGCTGCTTCCCTAGATAATTTGAACTGTCGGCGCAAGGCTCGACTGTTTTGATGGTGGATGGCATGTGACTGCTTAGCAAGTTCAACCTGAGTTAAGTAAACTCTGGTGGCGGAGTCAGTGACCGCATTGCCTTCACTTAAAGGGCCAGGAAGATTAGTGTGAGCTCGAACAAAGCCAAAAAAACAGGGGTGGTTGCGAGAACAAAGCAAAGTTTGTATTTGGCGAAATTGGGTCTGAATATTGGAGTTAGTAGTTCCAATAAAGGGAACAGTTTCTATGACTTGAAGAGCACGGATTACATATTGACTGTCTGAGTATAAGTTAAAGGGCTCGTCTTGTAACAGGACGAGTGCCTGTAAAACAGCCTCTAACTCCACCTCTTGGGCGGAGGAAAAACCTGTAACCCAAGATTGAGTTTTCCCATTAATGGTCAGAGCAGCCGTTCCATTTGAGGATCCATCTGTAAATACCAAAGCGGCAGAGGATAAAGGCGAGGCCTGTACTATGGAAGGAAATAGAAACGTATGACACGCAGCAAATTGGAGAAGTTTGTTAGACGGGTAGTGATGCAAAATTTTTCCCGTATAATTGGCCCAAGCAATGGCCCAAGGATCGCAATGGGCGAATAGCCAATCTTGTTGTTGTAAATTATATGGGACACAGATAAAATGAGGTTCCTGACCTAAATATTTACGGGAATCCACTCGGCACATGTGTATCAGATTAGCTACCAATTCGTAGTAGGGGGTCAGCACTTTGCCGGGTGTTGATGGTAGATAAAGCCATAAAAGTGGGCCATCCTGCCACAATACAGCAGTTGGGGAGTGAGAAGTAGCTAAAATGTAAACTCCCCAGGGTTTAGAATAGTCACAATAGGTCATTTGTTGCTGGGAAATTGCCTTTTCTACAATTTGGATGGCCCTCCTGGCGTCAGGATTTAATTCGCGCAAGGATGTAGGGTTGGTATCTCCTTTTAAGAGATCAAAGAGGGGTTTTAACTCTCCTGTGGAGAGCTTTAGATAAGGCCGAAGCCAATTTATATCTCCTAAGAATTGCTGAAAATCATGAAGAGTTCTTAAGTGTGAAGTTTTTAATTGTATTTTTTGGCTTTTAAAATAGTGTGGGCCTAATATATGGCCTAGATATGTAAAAGGCGGGTGTTCCTGAACCTTTTCAGCTGCTATTACAAGGCCAAAGAGGCTCAGATCCTGCTTTAGTTGTCCAAAGGCTTGTCGTACGACGATAGGGTCAGAACAAGCCAACAAGATGTCATCCATATAATGAACAATATAAACAGAAGAAAATTTTTCACGAGTGGAAGAAATGGCTCTAGCCACAAAACTTTGACATAAAGTTGGGCTATTTGCCATGCCCTGTGGGAGCACAAGCCAGTGATATCGCTTCATGGGTTCTTTAAAATTAACAGAGGGGACACTGAAGGCAAAGCGCTTACAGTCTTGAGGCGCCAGGGGTATAGTATAGAAACAATCCTTCAAATCTATAATAATCTTATAAGTATCCTTTGGGATTGCCATGGGTGAAGGCAAGCCAGGCTGTAGGGCCCCCATCAGTTCCATTGTGGCATTTATTTTTCTCAAATCCTGTAACAGCCTCCATTTACCTGACTTTTTCTTTATAACAAAAATTGGAGAATTCCATGGAGAGTTAGAAGGGGCCACATGCCCCAAGTCCAGCTGCTCCTGTACTAGCTGCTGTACTGCAATGATCTTTTCTAGTGAAAGAGGCCACTGTTCAACCCATACCGGTCGTTCAGAGAGCCAATTTATGGGATCAGCATGTGGGGGAGGGCAAACGACAGCTCCCGTCAAGGGATACCCCAATCCTTGTCTCGTAGGGTGAGACTGGGGTTGGAGTGGCTCTAGCTCCCCCTGTGCTGCTCGGCCTAGTCCCCTAAAGGGGAGGAGGCCTTGATCAAGTAACTGCTTAGTGACCGCAGCACTAGGACTAAACATATACACTCCCATTTTTTCCATGATATCACGACCCCATAAATTAATTGGCAGATGATCCAAGACAAATGGCTGAAAATGACCAGAGTGCCCTTCCTCATCTCTCCAAACAAGGATCGCACTGCTCTGCTGTGGGTCAGTTGCTTGCCCAACCCCCTGTAGGGAAGTCATAGAGGTTGTCAGGGGCCATTGGGCTGGCCAATGTTTTTTAGATATCACAGACACATCTGCTCCAGTGTCTAATATTCCTTTAAAGGGCTTTTCTTGTATAAATATAGTCATCTCAGGCCTCTCTTGTTTTATGCTTTGTACCCAATAGATATCAGAAGATCTAAATCCTCTCTGTCCACATGGGGAATTAGCAGTCTCCCCGGGAGGTAAAGGCACAAATATTAATTGTGCTAATTTTTGACCGGCTGGGATCGATACCACGTGTTTCGGGGCAGAGGCCATAACTTTGATTTCTCCAGTAAAATCCTGGTCAATTTTGCCAGGTGTAATCTGTATCCCTTTAAGGGCTGAGCTACTTCGCCCTAACAGCAATCCAGCCACTCCCGGGGGAAGGGGGCCGAAGACCCCCGTGGGGAGAGCTTGTGTCCCCATCTCTGGGGTCAATACTGAGCAGGTGGAGGAACAGAGGTCCAATCCTGCACTTCCTGGGGTGGCACGGAGGAGGCCGGAGACTGATCTTGGGGGGTTGTTAGAAGATGCACTTGTGGCCGAGAAGAGGGAGGGACTGCCCCATGGTTTTGCGGGGCCAGGGGCTGGCCCCTCCTCCAGTTTCCCGAAAGCGGGCGGCCATTGCGATCTGTTCTTGACCTGCAATCTTTAGCCCAGTGCTTCCCTTTACCACAGCGTGGACATGTGCCAGGTGATTTTTCTCTCTTTTGCCTGGCCTGGCGTGGGCATTGCGTCATCCAATGTCCTATTTGTCCACAAGAGAAGCAACGCCCTGGGGGTCTAGCAGCCCGAGAATGCCGCTGACCTCTATATTTTAGAGACTCAGTAACAGTCTTTCCTTGAGGAGCGGCGGCTAAAGTAAGGCCTTGTACATGGGAGGGTCCAATATCAGCACACAGTGAAATAAAGTCCGTGATTCCTCCCTTATTCCTATGGGGTCTGATAGCTGCCTGACAGGCGGCGTTGGCATTTTCATAGGCTATGTGTCTAACTATAATCTCCCTTGCATTCTCATCTTGTACTAGGCGGTCTGCAGTCTCCATTAATCGAGACAAAAATTCTAGATAAGGCTCATTTGGTCCCTGTTTAACTTCTACTAGATTTTTTGTACGATTGGAATTGCGTAACTTTTTCCAAGCCTCTCTCGCCGCAGCATTTATTTGTAAATAGGCCTCCTTTGCATAACCCAATTGATCTTTGGTGTTTTTATAGGTTCCCTCTCCTAACAACTGATCAACAGTGTAAGGCAGGTTCTTAGACCTATTTGTTTCAATTTTAGCCCGACACTGTGCAGTGAACTCTGTCTCCCATAATAAGTACTCTCCCGCACTAAGGCATGCTCTGGCAAGCCGCTTCCAGTCATTTGGGCATGCAATACCAGCACACGCGGCCTCCAATATTACTTGAGTAAAAGGGGCAGTTGGCCCATATTGGGAGCAGGCATTTTTTAAATCCTGTAATAGTTTAACAGGAACAGGTTGATGGTTTACTTGTTCATCATAATCAACTAAACTAGGGAAGCATCGAGGCCCTGAAATACCTTCCCTCTCTCTAGCAGCCTGAGTCAGGTTTAATTGCGATGCACTGTGCCTGGTTGTAGTGCCTGTTAAAAGGGACTTGTTGCTAGGGCCTTTAGGCTTGCCTAAAGGTTGAGAAAGGGATTGAGGCCGTAAGGCTGCAGCCGGAGGCGGTGGGTGTGAGGGGTAAGGTTTAGAATCAGACACCATAGTGGCCTGAAGGTCATATTTCTTTCCTACTTCTGGGGGGGCTCTCTGCTCTGTCCCCATTTTCGATAGAAAATGTAGGATTTCTTCTAACTTCTTCTCCATCGTAGCCATTCGGCCCTCCATTGACTCATCATAACTTTCCTCCTTGATATTCAAACCTGAATTCTGATACTCAATATCTACTGGTTGTTGTTCCCTTTTCAAGATCTCACTTAGACTCTCTTGGGCTGCGGCATATGGCTCAGCCTCAGGTTTTTCAGAAGGGTCCTTTAACTCATAAAGTTCCCTTAATTCAAGATTAAGTTCAGCATTTTCATGTAGAGGATCTATGTATTCACTTACTAAACTCCATACAGTAGCAGCCTCTATTGGGGTCTTCTCGGGGCCATATACATCATAATAATCTAGAATTCTTTTTCCTATCCGCTGCCAGGCTTTTTGGAATTCCTCCTCTATAGACCTCGGGCATGCCTCCTCGACAAACTGTAGGAAGCTCTGAAGCACCCCTTTTTCCACCCGCGTTCCGTGGGCTTCAAATAGGCCTGTTAAGATCGGTAGAAATAACCCATGGCTATTAGCTTGACCCATAATTTTTACTCCTGACTATACTCTCTTAATAGTCCTACGATGTGTTACTCACCACAGGGAGGGGTCCTTCACCTTCGTCCCAGATTTTCAGGGTCCCTGTTCGGGCGCCAGATGCCGGGGCCAACCGGCAGCAAACCAGGGTTCGCAGATTGGGGTTCCTGAAATAGGGGACAAGGACTAGGAAGAAAAAGAAGAGAGACAGACACACTAGGTCCGGGATGTCCGCAGTCCAGGCAAAGACTGACTAGACTGCCGTGTTTATTTTCCCCTCCCCCTTCTTCCCTCCTCTTCTCCCAGGCAACCTCCAGGTGTTACATTCATATGGTAATTCTCAGGTCATTTACATAGAATAGGGCCAGAAAGCAATAAGACAATATAGCCATCGTCTGATGCAAGTCAAGGTACAGTTTGATTCCACTCTGGCTCCCAACACAAAGGTGCAGAGGTGGGAGAGAGGAGAGAGGGGGCAGGCTCTGGGTACTTCAGCCCTTCCCTTGATCATCTGTCCATCTGTCCATTCACCTGTGCACTCTTGTTCCACATTGTTTGTGGACGTGCCCTGTGTGTGTGTCACCTGTTTAAGAGGCTGCCGTCAGAACCGACACCAAGAGCCTCAGTTTACCCATTCGTAGCACCCCTTCGCAGGGCCAGCATGGAGACTGGATGAGGTCACATCTTGGCATGCCTTCACCAGTTCATCTGCAGAGTAGGTGGTGCTGAGCAGAGTGATGAAGTCAGGCTCCGAGACAGCGTGGCAAACCCCAGCACACGAGCACGAGAAGGCCGATCTCAAAACCGGCAGCTGCTCCCTGGCTAGAGAGCAGTTGTGTGTGTGTGTGTGCATGTGCCTGTGCCCGTGTGACCCCAGCTTCAGAGAGCAGGACCCAACAGAAGTCTTGCTGTGATGGCCCGAGTGCTGGAACTGCCCAACTAGCTGGGGAGGTGCCCCTGAGGGCTCCCCACAGCCTCCCGGCCTGCTTCCTGGGCCAGCTGGGGGCAAAATGCCCAGCCCTGGGGTGAGGCAGCCCTGGGCTTTTATCCCTGCGTGGGGAGGGCCGAGAGATAAAGCTTCAAAGGCGGGTGCTTAGAAACGCACTCCAGAGCTGCCAGCCAGGGATGTTTGTGTTACTGGACTAATAGATAAGGATGGGGTGGGGTGGGCCAGGCCAGGGGACCCTGTAGCCCTGGCCCCAAGATAAATGGGTCACCTATTAATAGGGCCCCGAGTGGAGGGGGCTGGCTGCCTCCTGGGAAGTCCGGGCCCCATCTCACCCCTGAAGAGACCTGGGAGCTGGGGCACAGCGCTGGGGACAGCTGGTCAGGCAAAGGCCCTGTCTTCCCTCACAAGGCCCAGACACGAGGCAAGTTTGCAGTTTACAGTTTACGTCAACAGTTCCTCCTAGGCTACAGAAGTGGCAGGGGACACTCCCGATGAGGCAGGGGACCAGGTGGGAGGAGGTCAAAGCCCGGGCTCTGTCCTTGAGTTTCTTTGGCTCAAGGCTAGTGCTCTACCACTTGAGCCACAGCACCACTTCTGGCTTTTCTTGTTTGTGGTACTGAGGAATTGCGCCCAGGGCTTCACTCAGGCCGGGCGAGCGCTCGACCGCTAGGCTGCATCCTCAGCCCCCCTTTCTTTGAGGGGAGAGCACTGAAGTTATTTGGCTGGTGCTCTACCACTACTGCTATGCCTCTAGCCCAGCTTTTTGCTGATTGTTTTGTGCTTCTTTTTGAATGTTCTAGAATCAGATAGCACCATGGTTGTTCAGATTTGTGAGTTTGTGACTTGGAGAATTCGGCCAGGTGCCAGTGGCCCATGCCTGTAATCATAGCTCCTCAGATCCAGAAGACTTAGGTTCAAGGCCCGCCCGGAAAAACATTCCATTAGACTCCTTGGGCCTGTCGCTGTCCACTCCCTGCCTCTTTGGACTTGCCTGGACATTCAGGTACAGGGAATCATGAGATCAGCGGCCTTCGTTTCTGGCTCTTGTCACTGGGTGTGTCCACGAATCGATGCTGCGTTTCTTCTTGTGGCTGCCTGGTTTTCCCTGGAATGAGTGGCCCGTGCTGGCCTCATGTAGGTCATGTGGACCCACTGGTTTCCATCTGCTGGTGGACATCTGGCTTGTTTCTCTTTTGGCTGCGGTGGACAGAGCTACTGTAAACTTGCGGTGGGTGCTTGCAGGTCTTCTGTCTGTCTGTTTGAAACAGGGTCTTGCTATGTAGCCCAGACTGGCTTTGTTCTTGGCATCCTCCCCGCCTTTGCCTCCTCAGTGCTGGGATTATAGGCATACACTACTTCATCCGGCTTGAGGGTGCCACGTTGGCACATTTGCTTTTTGTTATGTTTGGCACAGACCTGGGGTAGAAGTGTTAGGTCGCACAGTGGCGCTGTGTTTAACTATGTGAGGAATAGCCAGTGTTTTTAGAATTTGAAAGCTTTGGGAAACATCAGTGTGCAGCTGAGAACCACCAGGACTCATTAGCCCCCGCCCCTTCCCCCTCCCCTTCCCCCCCCCCCCCCGCACAGCCCGCCCCCAGCCCAGGGATTCTTCCTGCTGTGAATCTACAGTGACCTCAATAAAATCCTGATCAAGTCCAGTGCCTTTGTCTCACATCTAGAATCCTAGCAACTCAGGAGGCGGAGATCTGAGGATCAAAGCTTGAAGCCAGCGAGGGGAGTCCAATCTGTGACTCCCCTTTTCTTTTTTTTTTTTTTTTGTGAATCATGGGGCCTGGGTGCTGTCCCTGAGCTCTTTGGCTCAAGGCTACCGCCCTACCCTGGATCCAAGCCCCACTTCCCATTTTCTAAAGGGTAATTGGAGATAAGAGTCTCAGGTCCTTTTGTGCCTGGCTGGCTTTGAACCTTGATCCTCAGATCTCAGCCTCCTGAGTAGCCAGGATGACAGGGTGAGGTACTGTGCCCGGCCAATCTGTGACTCTTACCTCCATTTAATCAGCACAAAGCCAGAAGTAGAGGCTTAAGTGGAGAGTACCAACCTTGAGAGAGTGTGAGAATTTCAGGCTCCAGTCATAGCACCCACCAACATTTCAATTAAAATAAAGATAATGAAATGCTATTATTTCTTTTTATATATATTTTTTAATATTATTTCTTTTGATTATGTTTTAAAGTCGCAGCCGTGGGGAATCCCCTCCCCTTCTCTCCTCCTGAAGGCTGGGCTAACCTTTGCCTCAGTCTCCCCACAGTTCAGCACCTGCCTTAAAAAACAAACCAGGGACCGGTGCCTGGCGCAAACCATTGGGTCCTAAGCTGCCTTTGTAGGGGAAGCTGCTCCCAGGGGCACGGGGTGACCTGGGTCCAGGGAGGGCCTGCAGGGCCTCAAAGCAGTGGGGAAGAGGGCTGGATGGGAAGGGAGAGGAAAGGCTGGCAGGGAGGCCAGGTGGCCATTCTGGAACCTCCTTGCCCAGCTTGTGTTTCTGCTCCGGAGTCCCCTGGCGGGAGGCAGCGATGGCAGAATTCCCAGGCCTGTGCCTGTGTCTGCCTGGGCCCCGGCCTCAGCTGCAGGAGCTGGGGGGACTCGGGCTGTAAATCGCTGCCAGTCAGGACGACACGTGACCAGGGATGTGGAGGGCTGCAGAGGTGCTGCTGATGGGAGTGATCTCAGGGCTGCTCTGGGCGTCCTGCTGGCTCCTCGCAGATAATCAACTCCCAGACGCTGGAACCCAGGCCACGCGGCCTGGGGCCTGATGTCAAAGCCGGGCCAGGCCGCGCACATCCAGCACACATCATAAAGATACAGTAATGGTCTGAGTGCCTTGAGAGAAAAACCAATACTGTTATTTTACGAGAAATGAGAGTTGAAAATATGAAAAGTCAGAATTTTATGGTTTAAAACAAGACAAAAAAGAAGTTAAATAATGATAGTGTTGAGAAGAGAGACCCAGATCTCTGCCGTGGAGTCTCAGCAGGCAGGGATTCAGGGCAGGGCATCACCTCTGGTGACTCCAGGATTTTCTTAGGCTTTGGAGGGCAGGGTACAAGATGGGGTGCAGCCCATGTGAGTGCTCTAGTGGGAGATTGCTCGCCTAGTGTGCACAAAGTCCTGGGTTCAATTCCTCCTGTACCACAGACACAGAAAAGGCTGGAAGTGGAGCTGTGGCTCACGTGACAGAGTGCTAGCTTTGAGAAAGCCCAAGGACAATGCCCAGGCCCTGAGTTCAAGCCCAAGGACTGGCAAAAAAAAAAAGAGGGGGCGGTTACAGGGTTGTCTGCACAGCCTGGCTGGCTTGGAGGAAGGACTGAAGGCCCTGGGCAGTGGGCGTTCCATGGAGTGGGACCCAGAAAGTCCACCTCTCCTGGTGTCACTGGAGAAGGATAGACGCAGGGCTGGGGTCTCACCAAAGCCCTTCCCTGGCTGTCGTGTGTTCCTTGCTGGAGAGCCTGTGTGACAGGAGTGTTCATTTCTATCTGAAGATCGGCTTGAATGACCCGTCCTCAAAGAAGCCAGTAAAGAGGCCTCCTGGGCCAGCCAGCGTGACTCAGGACCGCTCGCGGCTGGTGGACCCCTGCCCCTGGCCTGGAATGGACATTCGGGGTCTTTCTGCCCGGAAGTGCTGATGGGAGGGTCTGGCTGGCTCTGCCACCTAAGGCTTTGCTCTGGGTGTCGGGGTGCCTGGAAGGGAGCACATACACGTGAGGTCTGTGCTCTGGCTCCCTGGGGCCAGCGCGGGGAAGAAAGCTCCTTGACCATGGTGAGAGGGAGGGGCCCTCAGGGACACAGCCAGCCAGGCTGGAGTCTGCCAGTGTGCCACTCAGGCGTTTAGCTACTTACTCACTAACCATCACTTTAAAGTGCAGGATTCATGTGCCAGGGGTTTGGCCTAGTGGTAGAGTGCTTGCCTAGCATGCTCGAAGACCCGGGTTCGATTCCTTGGTGCCACATACATAGAAAAAAACTGGAAGTGGTGCTGAGGCTCAAGTGGTAGAGCTCTAGCCTTGAGAAAGTCCAAGAACAGTGCTCAGGCCCTGAGTTCAAGACCCAGGACTGGCCAAAAAAAAAAAAATAACTGAAGTGCAGGATTGTGCAATTTAATATATCCACCACACTATGCAATTTCTTTTTTTTTTTTTTTTTTTTGCCAGTCCTGTGCTTGAGCTCAGGGCCTGAGCACTGTCCTTGGACTTTCTCAAGGCTAGAGCTCTACCACTTGAGCCTCAGCACCACTTCCGGCTTTTTTCTATGTATGTGGTACCGAGGAATCGAACCCAGGTCTTCATGCATGCTAGGCAAGCACTTTAACCACTAGGCCAAACTCCCGGCCCATTATGCAATTTCTATCACCCCCAAAAAGAGATGTGGCCCCCTCAGCCAGCCTCCCCCCACACGCCACATCCAAGGCAAGCTGGGTTGGGCCGTCCTGTCTGGATTCTCCTTGGTTGCATCCTGCCTACTGCTCCCTTGTAGTGCCACCTAGATTCTGTTGGCCCTTTGGATTTCAGCCATTCCTGTGGACATCAGGCCCAATTTAAAGATCAGAAAATGGAGGCTTGGGGGCTGGGAGAGTGGCCTAGTGGCAGAGTGCTTGCCTAGCATGCGTGAAGGGGTTTGATTCTTTGGTACCACATACATAGAAAAACTGAGAACGGTGCTGCGGCTCAAGTGGTAGAGCTCTGGCCTTGAGGAAAATGCACAAGGACAGAGCGCAGGCCCTGAGTTCATGCCCAGGGCCAGGGGAAAAAAAAGGTGGAGGCTTGGAGAGGCAAAGGGAATTGTCCAAGACTGCACAGTGGGTATGCAAAAGGTCCAGTAATAGCTGGCCCTAGTGCTGAGACTCCCTGGCTGCCTCCACGGGCCCACCAGTGCTGGCACAGGGACCTACACCCGCTCCCACCCACTGCCTCCTCCTGGACCCCCCGAGCTGCCCAGGCCCACTGGCCTCCTCCTCCACTGGCCCACTATGGCCTCAGGGGTGCGTTGCTCTTCCCAGGGCCTTTGCACCTGCCCCCCTAAGCCTCAACCGCTGACTGCCCTCCACACTCCTGTGGAGGTGACAGCTGGTGTTGGGAGCCAGCTTTCTGTCCTGCTGCCATGTGACGGGGGTGGGCCCTGAGGCCTTGCTCCACCTGGATCTGGTTGATGAGTCTACCAACGGCAAGAGAGTGGAGACCCCACCCCACCTCAGCATCTTCTCCAGAGGTGGCAGGGGAGCCAGGCGTCCACCCCAAATGACTGTGAGTGTGATTGTGAGTGGACCCTCAAGACCCTGGGAAACCAGATAGCAGGGCACTGCCGAGACAGTCTCACCCCGAGACAGGCTGGGGTCCCCTCTTAGAGAGGCCTCTAGGGAGCAAGGGGCCCCTCCCTGTGACTCTGGCTTCAGGGTGGAAGGGGTGCCTTGGCCTTGCGGGGCGGGGGGGCTGGGTGGCCTCCCGGCGCTGGCCTCACTGCTGGGCCGGGCTGGGCCTGGCCTGTGTGGTCTGCTGCGCTCTATGCTTCTTTCCCCACACGCACACTTACATAAACGCCGATAACACTTCATAAACATTTTTCTAACATGCGGAATGTTTGACATGCATTTCAGCTATTTTAGAACTAATAAACAATTGTCCATGCCATGCCAGTGTGGAGCAGAAGCCGCAGGGCTTTATGGAAGATCAAAGCCTCGAGCCAGAGCTCTTCTTTGCAGAGAAGATAGGAAGAAACCTCTCCCGTCCTGGCTTCCAGGTCTACGGAGCCCAACTCTGGACGTCTGGAGGAGAGCAGGGCTGGAGCTCAGGGCTGGAGCCAGGAAGGGCTGCTGGAGCCCAGAGTGCAGTCTGGAGCTGCTTCTCAGCCTTGTAGAGCCAGTGGTGTGGAGGGATGGGCAGTCAGGGTGGGGCTGTGAACTCCGGTGGGCGTCGGGTGCATGTCCAGCTGGGAGGGTCTCAGAGCTCAGAGCTGGTGCCAGCACGCGGTGGACAAGCCAGGGCCCTGGTATGTGTGGTGACATCGGGGAAGATTTACCCAGGCTGGGGTGGGAACGGGCCCTGGTTGGTGCTGGTCACCTGCAAGTATGGCCCCTTTGACAATGGGCCGGTCAGGCCAGGCAGTCCCATGGTATCGTGAGCTAGGGCTGGGAGCCAGCTGGGAGCTGGACGCCAGCAGCTGATCAGAAAATGTGCCAGTCAGCCGTGGCAGGCCTCCAGAGACGGCGGTGCAACAGACGACACATTGACCAGGCGCCCATGCTTCCCTGGCACCAGGGCCCTCTGGGGTTCCCTGCTCTGAGGGCAGCTGTCTCTGTACAGAGGAAGACTCGAGGCTGTGTGGGGCAGATCCCGGGTGGAGGACACAGCAAGTGCTGGGAGGGTCTGCGCCCCACTCGCGGGGAGCAAGGCAGACATGGGCCCTGCATTCTAGGACACGGTCCTCCTGCTGCCTCCCTGTCCTCACCTACGCCCAGTGTAGCTGCCAGTGACTGCAGGGGTGGTGTGTGGCCCCTTGTGGGAGCCTGGGCACTCCAAATCCACCCTCCTCCCCCACCTGGCCACTCCGGTCCTCCCTCCTCCCCCACCTGGTCACTGGGGTCCACCCTCCTCCCCCACCTGGTCACTCTAGTCCACCCTCCTCCCTCACCTGGTCACTGGAGTCCACCCTCCTCCCCCACCTGGTCACTGGAGTCCACCCTCCTCCCCCACCTGGTCACTCTAGTCCACCCTCCTCCCCCACCTGGTCACTGGGGTCCACCCTCCTCCCCCACCTGGTCACTGGAGTCCACCCTCCTCCCCCACCTGGTCACTCTAGTCCACCCTCCTCCCCCACCTGGTCACTGGAGTCCACCCTCCTCCCCCACCTGGTCACTGGAGTCCACCCTCCTCCCCCACCTGGTCACTCTAGTCCACCCTCCTCCCCCACCTGGTCACTGGAGTCCACCCTCCTCCCTCACCTGGTCACTGGAGTCCACCCTCCTCCCCACCTGGTCACTGGAGTCCACCCTCCTCCCTCACCTGGTCACTGGGGTCCACCCTCCTCCCTCACCTGGTCACTGGAGTCCACCCTCCTCCCCCACCTGGTCACTGGAGTCCACCCTCCTCCCTCACCTGGTCACTGGGGTCCACCCTCCTCTCCCACCTGGTCACTGGAGTCCACCCTCCTCCCCCACCTGGTCACTGGGGTCCACCCTCCTCTCCCACCTGGTCACTGGAGTCCACCCTCCTCCCCCACCTGGTCACTGGGGTCCACCCTCCTCCCTCACCTGGTCACTGGGGTCCACCCTCCTCCCCCACCTGGCCACTCAAGTGCAGGCTTCCCGGTTCACCCAGACAGGAAGTTGGCTGCCCGGGGTCCCTGCGTCACCAAGAGTTGATTTCCTACAATTAAGATCTTAGGGGCGGGGGTGGGCTCATGGTGCCAAGGCCCTGGGTTTGAGCCCCAGCACTACCAAACTAAGAAAGGGGTTCTGGCCTCCAGGGAGGCCTCAGCCCGTGTGCCTCGCACAGCTCCACCCACCACCAGGTGGCACCAGTGTCTGGAGGCGCCATCCTTCCAGGGCCCAGGCAGGTGCAGGGGTGGGGTGGGTTTCCAAAGTCTCCCCCTTAAAGTTCTCCCTCCTGGGCACAGAGCCAACAGGGCTACAGGAACCCCGCTTGCATCCCCTCTGCCCTGCCCCCTTCCTCGCCTGAAGGTGCCCTGCCACCCAGGCTGTTTCACCTTGTTCTGGACCTGTCCATGCTGGGTCCAGCTGGGATTGACCCAGGTCCCTGCTTCCAGCCGCTGCCCCCGTCCTCCCCGGAGGTCAGTGCTCCTCTGGGGTGCCCAGGCCTCTCTCCTGTGTGTTTGGGGGACCCACGGCAGTCTGTGCTCTCCGCAGTTCAACTCTGGCCAGGGTGAGGTGCTCTGTGGGATATACCAAGGTCCCGATCAGCTGAATCGGGGAACAGGGAGAGAGCTTCCCCCTTTTGTCACCCATGTGCATCTCCCAAACACCTGCCCTACTGCTCAGCCATTGGTGGCAGTGGAGGGGGTACAGGCGAGGAGCCACGGGGCCAGAGGGCACTTGTTGCTCCCCAAAGAGGGTCCACAGGCTGCCAGAGTTTTGCTAGGGTACCCTGCCCTCCCCTGCCCTCCTCTGCCCCCATTCAATGAAAAGGCCCAGGATGGGGTCCCGGGCCCTCCCATCCGTCCAGCCTTCTCTTAGGAAAGCGTGAAGCTCGTGTCCAGCCAGCTGGCTCCTCCTCAGCCCCTTCCCTGCCAGGGAATCAGCAGACACCTCAGCCTGGCAGCAGAGCCTGGCACGACCCTCGCCCTGCCTGGGTGGCCGGGCTCTGCTGGGTGCCGGCTGGAAGCATGCATGGAAAATCCACCCCATCTGTCATGGCGGGGGGCTTCATGCCTTGGGCCTCCTCTTCCCCACACCTGACTCAGCCCCTGGTGCTGGTAAGGCCTGCAGAGATGGCAGGTGCCCCAGCACTCCTCCCCTCTCCCCCTCGCCCCCAGGGAGGGAGTGGGGAAGCCCCTCCAATGTTCTGGGGCCGCGGGTGGTGGTCAGGCCTCCCGCCAGCCAGCTGGGGAGTGGGTTCAGGAAGCCTCTTGTCTGGGTCCCACAGGCTTCTCACGGGGAAGTAGAGGCCGCGTGTGTGTCTCAGGTGAGACCTCTCGGGTGAGGGGTACATGGGAGCCAGCCACACCCCTGACACCTCAGGGAAACAGAACAACGGGCTGGGGCACGAGAGGGGGGAGTGGAGCTACACCCTGTCCTGGGCCCCGTGGCTCCCAGAGTGTCCTGTGTCCTCCATATGCCCTGGTACAAGGCGGCCACTCAGGAAGCAGCCTGAGGCCCTGCAGGCGGAAGTGGCCTCCCAGCCCAGGCTGCAGGGCGTGGGGCTGGAGGTCTGGCCAGGCCCGGGGGCTCCCCGCACAACAGTGCTCCTGGGCCCCCGTGGCAGAGGGAACTTCCTTCCGGGGACACTGCCCTTCGGTTTGTGGCTGTCTCTTTTTCTCGGGAACCTTTGCGCCAGGCTCCTCATGCACCCCACACAGGGCAGATGTTCCCGAGGTGATTAACCTCTGACTGTCCTGCCCAGGGTGCTAGGACCTGGCTGTCCCTTCCTGACTGTGGGCTTGGAGGAGTTAGGGCGTGGCTCTCTGGGGCAAGGCTGAGGGCCCTATGTGGGTGTGGTCCTCAGGCTGCATGGACAGCACTGTGGAGGGGCCCTGTGAGAACGCTTGGGCATGGGGGACCAGACCCGAAGGTGGTCGCTGCTCTGGGTGGCAGCATCTCCCCAGCACTGGGGGGCTGGGCGGGGCCTGCGAGCCGGCCCATGCGCTGCAGGAGACTGGTAACATGCGCCGGGAGGCAGACGGCCTCTGCCAGCATGGCCACCTGGGCCTGCCGTGCTGTTTCCCGGGAGGATCCAGTGCAGGCGTTAGTGCTGGGCACCCCAGGGCAGGCTGCTCTGTAGGCCAGGC
This sequence comes from Megascapheus bottae, assembly GCF_031878675.1. NCBI lineage: Eukaryota > Metazoa > Chordata > Mammalia > Rodentia > Geomyidae > Megascapheus > Megascapheus bottae. The sequence continues at coordinate 47,401,800 of NC_143526.1, forward strand.
AGGCTTCAGGGGACGATGCTGGGGTGGAACGAGGTAAGCACGGCTCACACCTCCTGTGCCAGCCCCTCAGACCTCTGACCATCACGGAGGATGATCATCACGGGATGACCATCACAGGGTGACCATCACGGGGTGACCATCATGGGGATGACCATCATGGGGATGACCATCACGGGATGATCATCATGGGGTGATCATCACTGGGTGACCATCATAGGGGATGACCATCATGAGATGACCATCATGGAGGATGATCATCATGGGTTGACCATCACTGGGTGACCATCACGGGGTGACCATCATGGGGATGACCATCATGGGGATGACCATCACGGGATGATCATCATGGGGATGACCATTATGGGGTGATCATCACTGGGTGACCATCACAGGGGTGACCATCATGGGATGACCATCACAGGGTGACCATCACGGGGGATGACCATCACGGGGATGACCATCATGGGGATGACCATCTCGGGATGACCATCTCGGGGATGACCATCATGGGGATGACCATCACGGGGATGACCATCACGGGGTGACCATCACGGGGTGACCATCACTGGGTGACCATCTCAGGGGTGACCATCTCGGGGATGACCATCATGGGGATGATCATCACTGGGTGACCATCACGGGGATGACCATCTCGGGGATGACCATCACGGGGATGACCATCTCGGGATGACCATCTCGGGGATGACCATCATGGGGATGACCATCTCGGGGATGACCATCACGGGAGTGATCACCATGAGGGTGGCTATCACGGGGTGTCTAGAGAACAGATTGCCCCAGTGGAGACCCAATAACCATGGGGTCAGCCTTGAGCCCCACTAGCCAGTCCAGTCACCTCCCTGGTACCTGAGGTAGGCAGTGGGCACCCTGGATGGCTTCTTCTTGTCAAGGCTTTCAAGGGTGGAACATGGCTTCTCAGTACTCAGGGCTGACCCCTGGTTCCTGAGGCGCTGAGTGGTTCTGTGGTGAATATGCCTCCCTTCACCCTGGCCTCCCCTCTCCTCAACCCCTACCTCCTGACCGGGGGCTGCAGACGCACACGCAGACAGAGACAGAGACAGAGACAGACAGATGGATGCACAGAGACACAAAGAGATAGAGACTCAGAGAAAGAGAGACAGAGATAGACAGGGAGGGGCACAGAGAAACAGGGAGGGAGAGACAGAGGAAAGGCCGGTGTGGTGTGGGGTACAGGCAGATCCGGGCCCTCGCAGCAGCCTTCAGCTGTCTAGGGAGAAAGCCAGGCTGGCTCTAGAGCCTGGCACATGGGATGCCTGTGCTGCTTGAGGTTCGGCCGTCACCGCAGCACCCAGTCTGCTGTGTTGGGGGCCGTGGGTCCTTCCCATCTCCCTCCAAGGCCCTGGCAGGGCTCTGGCATCACTGCATTTCCAGGAAGGAAACTGAAGCTCTGAGAGATTCAGGGGCTGGCAGGGCCCACAGTTACCTTGGCAGAGCTGGAGGCCAGGGCAGTGGCCTCGCTGCGTCTGCACCTGTCTC